>NC_057805.1:155217860-155309173 GCF_018294505.1 Triticum aestivum
ACATAGAGAGGGGATGTCCAGCGGCGCTCCAATGGAGTTCGGCAAGCATAGAGTGGGGACCCACGCGAGGGAGATGGATCTCTCGGTGGTGTACACCATCGACCCGGCCGTGGTGGACGACTACGTCAACAACGTTGAGCAGTTGCTTGCTGGAGACAAGTACAAGGTGGTCGGCATCGACCTCCAGTACAGTGCCGGTCATCCCAACATAGATCAGAAGGTTGCCGTCGCCCAGTTGTGCGTGCGCCATCATGTCCTCATCTACCACTACTGCATGGCCACAGAGCCTTGCGACCGTTTCAACAGGGTTGTCAACAGCACCGAATACAAGTTCGCCACGGTGGAAACCAAAGACGATGTAAATGCGCTCAGTGTTACGGGCTTGGCCTGCAAGAACCTTGTCGAAATTCGTGACCACTACAGGGTTTGGGGCAGCACGAAGAAGGACTCTCTGGTCGAACTCGCCTCGGCCATCATCGAACCCTACTACGAAAAGATGAAGCGGGATGCCCAGAGAACAAGCCCCCTATCCTGGCACAGGGCCTGGATGCGGCAACTGGATGAACCTCACCTCAGGTTCGCGTCCAAGAGCGTGTACACATGCTACGAGATGCACAGGCGGATCGTTGACATGAGGAAGTGCCTCGTTACCCAAATCGACGAGCCCGGATCGAGCCACAAGCAGAGCAAGCGTCACAAGAAGTAGATGATGATCAGATGATCGTTTATGCTAGTTAATCATGCATGTAATATATAGTTTACTTTATTGGTGTGTGGAAATGTCATGTGTGTAGTAGCCACCTATGTAATTATGCATGTAATAGTTTACTTTGGTGTGTGCAAATGCCATGGTTGTAGTAGCCACCTATGTAAGTGGATGTTTAATTTGGTTATGCAAGCATGTCCTTATAAGTGTGTGTGTGTGTGTGTATGTTGTTGTTCTGTAGTCAATCCCATCGCACAACACACACGTCTTGTTAAGTTGAACCGTTTCTGTTCTCTTGTGTTAACGCAAACAGTTCATCCGAGTGAACCGCATGCCGTATATCGCACACACCTTCATCTGGCTGACCGTTTCTTTTGTGTTGCCTAATCACAAACAGTTCATCCGAGTGAACCGTATGTTGTGCATCGCACACACCTTCATCTGGCTGCCTGTTTCATTTGTTCCTCCTCATCGAAAATGGTTAATTGAACTGAACCGTATGCCCTGAATCACACACGCAACTAAAATCTTAACCGTGGTTGATGCATCCTCCATCACAAATGTTTTGCATCTTTTTTGATGGGTTTTTACACCACCGTTTGCGATTATGGCATCGCACACAGTTTCGTCGAAGAGTCTTTGATCGTAGTGTCACATTAGCAGCAACCTGCAGTAGTGTACGCTCCACCACCACCTTTCCACCATCAATCCACCAAAGCCGGAGTAGGGTTTTGCACCTTGCGGCGTCCCGAACCTGGGTAAAACTGCCCGCGTGATCTCTGCCGTGCTGCCACATGCTCGTCTGCTCTTTGTGCAACGCGACCTCCGCCTGCCGAACCAGCAAGGGGCCTCCTGGTCCCATAGGTGGCCGTGGTTTCCCGTGACAAAGTATGTGAGCTTTTTATGACTAATGTTGAGTCCATGGATTATACGCATTCTCACCCTTCCACCATTTCTAGCCTCTCTAGTGCCGCACAACTTTCACCGGTACCATACACCCACCATATACCTTCCTCAAAACAGCCACCATACCTACTTATTATGGCATTTCCATAGCCATTCTGAGATATATTGCCATGCAACTTTCCACCGTTCTGTTTATTATGACACGCTTCATCATTGTCATATTGCTTTGCATGATCATGTAGTTGACATAGTATTTGTGGCAAAGCCACCGTTCATAATTTTTTATACATGTCACTCTCGAGTCATTTCGCATTTCGGTACACCGTTGGAGGCATTCATATAGAGTCATATTTTGTTCCAAGTATTGAGTTGTAATTCTTGAGTTGTAAGTAAATAAAAGTGTGATGATCATCATTATTAGAGCATCGTCCCATGTGAGGAAAGCATGATGGAGACTATGATTCCCCCACAAGTCAGGATGAGACTCCGGACGAAAAATAAAAAAATAACAGAAAAAAGAGGTCAAAGAAGCCCACAAAAAAATGAGAGAAAAGAGAGAAGTGGCAATGTTACTATCCTTTATCCACACTTGTGCTTTAAAGTAGCACCATGATCTTCATGATAGAGAGTCTCCTATGTTTTCACTTTCATATACTAGTGGGAATTTTTCATTATAGAACTTGGCTTGTATATTCCAATGATGGGCTTCCTCAAATTGCCATAGGTATTCATGAGCAAGCAGGTTGGATGCACACCCACTTAGTTTCTTTTTGAGCTTTCATAAACTTATAGCTCTAGTGCATCCGTTGCATGGCAATCTCTACTCACTCACATTCATATCTATTGATGGGCATCTCCATACCCCGTTGATGTGATACTATCTCCTTGTCTTCTCCACAACCACCATATTCTATTCCACCTATCTATTGATGGTCATCTCCATGGCAAACGTTGCTTCATTTTAGGTGAATTGCACAAAAAGGTCCCATGAATTGAATCATCCATGTTGGTGAGTGGTTTCATCCCTTCTACGATGGTTTTGACTGTAGATATGGTTCCCATCATGAGGTATGTTCCTTTTTGGTCTGACCATTTGCCAAAGATCCTGCATGCTAACTCTGCCCTTGTGCTACTGTTTTGGCACTGCCATGATAAAGCAGTAATGTTATTATTTTGCACCTTAATCTAGTGGCACTATTAATTTGAGCCAATGTTTTGGCACTACTAGTGCCACATATTTATATATATATATATATCAAAAGAGGGGGTTTCCTCCGATTTCATTAAAGAAACCCAACCATAGAGAACCATTATCCGACAACATATCAGTGTAAACGGGCAGTTATGCAACTACTACTAGAAAGGACTGAGTACTAGCAGGAGACAAGTTCACGACATAAGCTAGGAAGGTAGGGGGACGTGATACATCTCCAACATATCTATAATTTTTTATTGTTCCATGGTATTATATTATCTATTTTGGATGTTTATATGCATTATTATGCTATTTTATATTATTTTTGGGACTAACCTATTAACCTAGAGCCCAGTGCCAGTTTCTGTTTTTTCCTTGTTTTTGAGCTTCGCAGAAAAGGAATACCAAACGGAGTCCAAATGGAATAAAACTTCACGATGATTTTTCTTGGACCAGAAGACACCGAGGAGACTGGGAATTCAAGTCAGAAGAGTCACGAGGCGGCAAAAAGGGTGGAGGGCGCGCCTAGGGGGGTAGGGCACGCCCCCTACCTTGTGGGCCCCACATGACCCCCTGACCTATTTCTGCCTCATATATATTCACATATATTCCCAAACCACCAGAAGCATCCACGAAAACACTTTTCTATGCCCGTGAGTTCCCATCTTGGGGCCTTTCCGGCATCCTTCCGGAGGGGGATTCGATCACAGAGGGCATCTACATCAACCCTATTGCCCTTCCGATGAAGCGTGAGTAGTTTACCTCAGACCTACTGGTCCATAGCTAGTAGCTAGATGTCTTCTTCTCTCTGTATGATTCTCAATACCATGTTCTCCTCGATGCTCTTGGAGATCTATCCAATGTAATCTTCTTTTGCGGTGTGTTTGTCGAGGTCCGATGAATGTTGGAATTATGATCAACTTATCTATGAATATTATTTGAATCTTCTCTGAATTCTTATATGCATGATTTGATATCTTTGTATTTCTCTTCGAATTATCGGTTTTGTCGGCGTTCTGGGAACGGGGGTACCAGACTTGCCTGCCTGCGGCCCATGACATGGCTACATCGACGGCCTGGTACGTCCCAGCTTCAGCATCAACAACTCAAGACCCACGCGAGGGGCAAGCCTCGCAAGGCGGACGACACCAAGACCTCCACGAGGGGCGGCCTCCCCAGGCTGGCTCCCGAGGAGCGGAGATTTCTATGCAAGCCTCACCTCGCGAGATCCAGATGACGTGAGCCATGACGACCAAGGACAGGTGGGCGCCAGCGGGCGCAGTGTACTAGTTTCCTCTTTGGTGCTAAGGAGGCAAGCGCGGGCGCGGAATCCCGAGGAATCAGCCAAAGGTTTCCATTCCCTTGCAACAAGACCAAGACCGCCAGGACGGCAGGATGGAGGTCATCGCCGAGCCCACCATGGCATCACGGCCAGAGGCTTTTGCAGGCAAAGACTACTTTTGTTAGGATAGCATGTTCTAGCTGCCCCCCTTCGAATTTGGCTGTTGTGGGATCCCTTCCCGCCTTCATTTGGGAAGTGGACCAAGGCCACTATAAATAGGACTTAGCCACCACCATAGAAGGGATGGATCATCCAGATCATGCTCTCACCCACCAGCTCACTCGAGCCCAAGAACACCTCTTCTCCGGAGGTTGTTTTCCACTGTACTAGTTCATCCTCAGCCCCTCGAGGCCAATCCACCACAAAGCAGGAGTAGGGTATTACACCGCAAGGTGGCCTGAACCTGGGTAAACAGTTGTGTCTCTTTTCCATTCAGTTCGTCGAGCTAGGCCATGAGATTAGCGAGTAGGCAGACTGGGGAGGACGAGTTCTTTGCACGCACCCCAGACTTCAAACCTCTCAAGGGTCTGTGGAACCCGAATTCGACATTTGGCGCGCCAGGTAGGGGTGCGTCGGAGCCTCTCTTCCACTGGTTGACCCACCATCGCTCCATCGCTTCCATGGCTGACGCCCGTGGAGCTCGTGCTGAGCGTCGGGCCTCCCTTGCCGCCCGTGTCGCTCAGACAGCGCCGACGGGTGACGGCTGCCCTCGCCGTCCACCGTCTCCAGCGGCGAACGCCGCTACCGGCCCGGCGGGGCACGAGCAACAAGCTTCGTCGCTGCACCCCTCCATGCAGCGTGATGGACGCACCGCCACCCCATCGCTGATCCGGCTGGTTCGTCGTCTCATGCTCGTCGCGGGCCGGCGAATGCGCAGGCTGCATTGCTCATGGCGCGCGAGCTCCTGCGCTATCGCCCTGTTGACAACCTATACGAAGACTGGCTGGACCGCATCGGCGAGCTTGTCAGCGCCGCTGGGGGCTCTCCTGCACCGTCTATTTCGTGCCTCGCCCGCCGCCTGCTGCGGGTGACGTAGCCCATGGAGCACCTCCTCCACCACCCTATCGAGACGTCGCCCTCGGTCCGAGACGCGAGGCCCCGCGGCGCGACCCGCCACGCAGGGCACCCATGCGTGAAGAAGAAAGCTGCCGGGAGGTCCAGCGGCCGCAAGAAGACGCTCGTGCGCTCCCACCACTGCCATGTCAAGACTGTGCGCCGCCTGCGGTGGTGGCACCCGAGTGCCAAGATCAGACTCCACCTCCACGACGGGCTCCCGTGGCCACAGTGGGTTGTCGCGCCTTCACTCTAGAGCTTCGCAACGTCGTCTGTCCGGGGAAGTTCAAGCCCGACCTGCCTCCATGTTACGACGGCACCCTAGACCCTGCTGAGTTCCTGCAGCTCTACGAGCTGAGTAGCGAGGCGGCCACCAGCGACGAGAAGGGCATGGCAAACTGGTTTCCCATGCCCTCAAGGATGGTGCGCGCTCGTGGCTCCTGAACCTGCCCGTGGGATTGATCTCCTCCTGGGACGAGATGCGAGAGCGTTTCATCGCCAACTTCCAGGGCACCCGCGACCGGCCGCCGACTGCGGGTGACCTGCGACACATCAAGCAGCAGCCAGGGGAGACCTTGTAGAAGTATATCTAGCGCTTCAACAGCGTTCGCCTCAAGATTCCCAAGGTTTCAAACGAGGCCATCATCTCGGCATTCTCTGATGGCGTCCGCGATGTCAAGATGAAGGAGGAGCTCGCCATACACGAGGACCTATGCACGGCTCTGGAGATGTTCAACATGGCACCCAAGTGTGCGAGAGCTGAGGAGGGTTGCCTCTCCCTCCTGGAGCTCCCGAGGGCTGACCCAGAAGACAAGAAGGCCAAGGCCAAGGACGTGAAGTGCAAGGGACCGACTGTGCTTGCGGCTGAACCGGAGATGAAGTGCGGCTGTTACCACCCAGAGTCGTCCAAGGGCAGCCGCCCGTTCTACGTCTTCCACAACATGCACTGCCACAACACAAATGACTGCCAGGAGCTCAGGGCCATCCGCGACGGGCGCCTCGGTCGTCGCCACGAGCGCAACAATCGAGGCTATGGCCGCGGAGGAGGCCGAAGTGGAGGACGCTGGGACGGCCGCGACCTCCGCCAGGACTAGCGCGACCAGCCTCGTGAGGACCGCTGGCAGGGCCAGCCTCGCGAGGGCACTTGGAGGGAACAACCTCGTGAGGACCGTCCTCAGGCCAACGCTGGCCTCCCTCCGCTGCCACCACCACCAAGGAGGAACGCCGACCACCACCAGGAAGAGGGGGTTGGGGGCTTCCAGGAACCTCGTGCCATCGCCTGCATCCTAGGTGGTGTTCAGGCCCCAGCCTCTCACCGCATCTTCAAGTAGTTTGCACGTGAGGTGAACGCGGCCCTCCCCAAGCTCGAGGCTACACGTCCGCTCAGGTGGTCCAAGTGCGCCATCACCTTCAGCTCGTCCGACCAGCTCAAGTGCATGGCAACTGCCGGCACTCTCCCGATGCTCTGCTGGCCAACCATCAGTAACGTCCTCGTCACCAAGACTCTTATCGATGGTGGCGCGGGGCTCAACGTTCTTTCCATCGAGACATTCGACCGACTCTAGGTGCCCTACAACCAGCTACAGCCTACCAAGCCCTTCTCAGGAGTGACTGACGGCTCCACCACCCCGATAGGGCAGATTCGCCTCCCTGTCACCTTCGGCAAGCGCAACAACTACCGCACTAACATCATCGACTCGATGTCGCCCACATCCGCCTTCCGTACAATGCCATCCTTGGGTATCCGGCCCTGGCCAAGTTCATTGCGGTGACTCATCATGGTTACGATGTCCACAAGATGCCAGGGAGCGGCAGCGTCATCACGGTCGTCTGCGAGGAGAAGGACGTAGTGTGCTCTCTCGAGCACGCCTACCAGGCTGCGGCAGTCGAGAACCCCGATGACGAAGGCACCGTCTACCCTCCTAAGGCAGTCCCCAAGAAGAAGCAGCTGCTCCACCAAGGACCTCAGGAGAGCAGAGTGTCCAGCGGCACCACGTCAGGCCCTGCGCGCGCCGAAGGGGCGCCTCTCTCCCTTGCATAGGAAGGCGCGCCCGGCGCCTCTCTTAGGCTGGGCTCGGGGGCTCTCCCCTAGAGGGCCTCTGACCTAGCCAACATCACGAGGGAGGCGCTCGGGCACCACATGGAGGCGTGCTTCAGCGCGCGCTTCCACAAGGAGGGCACGAGGCACGGTGTGAGAGGTGCTCAGGAGTTCATCACCAAGGCAACCGAGGAGCTTCAAGAGGCAAGAGCTATGCGCGACAATCGCCGCCCACCACCCGGCGTGGCTCCACTAGTAGAAAACAGGGCTTTGGTCCAGGCCTGGCCAGCCCATTAGTCCCCATTCAGTCACGAACCGGGACCCATGGGGGCATACGTCCCGGTTCGTGAGCCCAGGGGGCCGGCCGGGCCTTGTGGAGCATTGGTCTCGGTTCGTCTGGACCCTTTTTTCTCGGTTCCAGACACGAACCGGGACCAATGGGCCTCGCTCCTGGCCCACATCCATTGGTCCAGATTCGTGGCTGGAACCGGGACCAAAGGGTGACCTTTAGTCCCGGTTCCAGCCATGAACCGGGACCAATGAGGTGCCTATATATACCCCTCGCCCGCGAGCAGAGCACTCCACTGCTCTATTTTTTTCTGGCCGGCGAGGGGAGGGCTTTGTGGTGCTCTATCTCACCTCCTATGCACATGAGGTGTTCAATGAAATGCCCGAGCCACACTACTTAAGCTTTCTCCTCTCCAAACTCGAGCTCCAAGCTCCATTTTCCTCAAGATTTGTCTAGGTTTAGCGATCCGTCACGTCCCGTCCCCGTATTCACACCGTCGATCGCTCGCGCTGATCTCGTGGCCGGCACCACCTTGGTGAGCCTCTTGTTCTTATTTTCTTTCTAAAAGAAAAAAAAATTCTTACTTGTATGATTAGATAGATACTTGTCTAATTTTCTTACTTTTATTATTGCTTGTTATTATATAGTGCGATGGTTTTGGTATCCGCCCCCGTCGGCCCTCGTCCTGTCTATTATTCAGATGTGGTATATATTATCTTTAATAATTATTTGGTTCATTTGTTGTTTATAACAATTATGCTGACCAACGTGACATAGATTTTATTTAGCTAGGAGGTATGTGAACCAGAAATTCCAACCGACCATATTGTCGAGAGGTTAAATTTAGTGGAAGAAGAAAACAATTACTTGAAGGAAAAAATTAAAAAATTGAGGAGGAGAAGATGATATTGGAGTTGCATGTTGCGGATGTCGTCGACGATCACAAGATCAAGATGGATGCAATGCGCTTGAAGATTAAAAAGATTAGAAAATATGACATTCATACCGAGGCTTGGTATCATTATGCCGTTGAATCAATTGTTACCTTGGTTGCGATTATGATCGCATTTGGTGTTGCATTGAAATGTTTTATGTAGTTTCAATGTATGGTTTAATTAGATGCTCTGAAGAGCAGTATGTTGTTCAATGAGAACTATGTATGTACTTCGATTTTAAATGTGATAATGAACTTTTATTAATTTGGTCACTTATCTATTCATGATGCTCTGTAATAATTTTTGACACACTTAATATAACATATAAACCCTCCTAGCCAACCCGCCCATATGAGGCACTTGCCATCGCTGTTGCTTCTGGTCTGCCCGATTCCCAATATTTGGCTGTGTTCGCTCGTTCTTTATCGTTCCTGTGGTATGTTTTGTTTTCTTCCCCTGGTCAGCCCCGCGTGCATCGCTTTTTGGAAGGCGAGGGAAAAGAAAAGGGGAAGTGGCAGCGAGAGAAAAGAAAATAGGAAGCCAGCCAAACCTAGCCCGCGCCTCCGCAACCCCTGCCGCCGCGGCCTCCTCCTCTTCTGCCGCCGCCGCCTCGGCCTCGTCTCCTTTCTTGCCCTCAGCGGCCACCAGCGACCTCCGAGCCCCCCTTCTCCACCTCGTCACTGTGGTCACCTAGCTTGAGCTCGAGCGAAGGAGCGACTCGGCAGGACGCCGGGGGGCAGGGGCAGCAGCCAGCCGCGCCTCGCCCCGTGCTCTGCAGGCGCCCATCGGCCTCGACCCGGCCGACGGCAGGAGGAGCTCGAGCCGAAGCCGAGGAGCGTGGCCTTGATCCGGACTTGACTGCCTACTGGAGCAGCTGGAGAGAAGTGGTGGATCCGACGGGGCTGGAATCCCTCATCACCGGGCGTGGAGGATGTATGACTCGCGAAGGAGGTAGCAGATTGAGCAAAATGGAGTGGCCTTTCCCATCCGGTGGCCTACGCGTGTTGTGACTGGCTGCACTCCACTCCTTTCTCCCCTTGGTGAGTACTCCTCGCTCTGAAAATTAGTTTTAATCTGATAGTAATTTGTTTCTTGTTCTATAGTATAGTGGCATGTGGATGATGCTTCATAGGAGGAGGCTACAGAGAGCATCGACGGCTTCTTAGTAATTTGCAGGAGTCTACTATGGTCATGGCTTTTTTTTTAGAAAACTAAATCTGCACCATGCCATTATGATTCTTGATGAGCATGCTTTCGACATCCCTCACCCTCTCAGGTTTTTATATTTCCAGCTCGAGCCAGCTTGTGGGCTTGCATATCCTATATTCAGAGCTTGTGCATGACGATTCGCTTAATCAATTTCTTTGATTTTTTTGGCCGAGTTTAATGTAGTATCTTCCACGTGCTTACATGATGGCTCCTTTTATCCTTGAAGGCATTGGGAGTTCTTGAAGGGAGATGATGAAAATGGTGTATGAAACGTAATGCAAAAGTGTGTGTTTCTGGGCATTATTGCCTTTGACTGAAGTTTTGTGTTGTCATATTCAAAACTGTAGTGCTTTGCTTGTAGTATCTTAAAGGGAGCAATATTTTGGTACTTATTTTCCGATGATCTAAAAAAAAATTTGCACTACCAACCTGAATTTGATACCACTGGTTTTTTATGTAGAAATTATATTTCTTTGCCTAGAACCTATGATTTATGGCTGATGTAAATTTCGCCTTTGTACGTGCTTGTCAACTTTAGGTGGATAGCTTAATATGAGGGGAGGCACATAGGTTTGCTAATTCTGTTTCTGGGCTGGCCTATGAGATGGAGACCAAAGCAAACTTCAGCAGGTTTCAGGTGCACATCCTCTTTCCCTTGGGTTTGTCTCCCTAGCTAATCTGGAGCATTGTACATATTGGTAGATATAGTTAGTTATTATTTTCTAGCTGTTATGATAGTCAGAGCACATAAATGCTTGGTCTTACTTCAGTTAGTGGCTGACATTCTAATTTGTGAAATTATACCTGAAGAAAGTGTGTCTTCTTATTGTTTTGCGCAGATACCAAATTAACTAGGTTTACGCAAATAAGCTTCTTCATTGTTTCCCTTCTGGGGAAAAGTTGTGGTCATGTTAGTTGGTTGGTTGGCATGCATCTGCAATAACTGCGTGGTGAAGCACTGGTCCTAATATGTCATGGGTTTCAGTGGCACGTAAGTAGGATCTACTCATTGTTCCATTGACTGCCCTCCGGTGAATTTTTACCCATTTCCCTCTTTGATGCTTTTGCGTCCATATGTCTAACTTGGTCTTCTTTCAACATTTCTCATGGTTTATGTGGCAGCGTGGTTGGCTGATGGCTTATAGCTTTCTGTATCATCTATCAAATGTGCGTGCTATGATATTCTGTAAGGCTAGGATCATTTCTTGCCTTCATAATGTGTTAAATTAATTATCATAGTTATATGGTGAATCTCGACAATCCCCCAAGGACCAGGCCATAGCTTATGGTCCCTGTTTGGGTTTATTTTGTTGCAAAATGTATTTTTGGAAAAATGTTATTAAGTTATCGCTTTCTCCGCCTACCTCCCTTACATCCTAAGGCTTCATACCTTTCTCATTTTAGTTGTCTTTTCGAGATCGCCATTACATCCTTGATGAACTATACATGTGCGACACAAGGCATATCAGACATGACTGTTTCATGACCAAGATCGACCAGAACTGGCATAAAAGAAATCATTCACACAATCAAGTTTGATAATTGAAATTTTTTGTAGCTTGCTAATGTCGTCGATATAAGCCATCTTTTATGTTGTACTGGTGGACAAAGAAGTATAACAAGTTCATATATTTTATATATTGTATTATACAGTAGAGTGCGGGATGTATGATCTGTATGAAACTAACATCATATATTGCCTTCATATTATCACTTAGTACATCCCCAGTTAATGTAATTCATTTTTTTTCATTTGAGTGAGAAGTTGATGGTGCAATTTTTCATTGTTTTTCGTTATCATGTTTGAATTTATTAAAGGTTTCTTAGCATTAGTTTCTTCTTGCATGCAGTTTTCGTCACTGGGTCACCTGATGGGTAATGGGTGAGTGAGTCTGCATGCTTGTTATCAGCTCGTAAAGCGGATGATGGCGTTGATAGTTTGGCCATTGTGGAGGATATTAGGTGCTCAATCAAACATATAAACCCTTCTAGAGTACCCGCATAACCGAGGCAACTGCGACCGCTAGCGATTTTGGGTCGCTCGATCTACCTACGTGTAAAGTTTTTTGTACTTTTCATCTGCCTGGCAAACATTCGGCCGCCAATTCTGCCTCACGCAACCTAGTTTCAGTTTTGGAAATGACGGCTGGGCCATCCTCCGTCGCGGGACCGGCTATCCAGTGCGTGTTGCGTGGGCTCGTTCGGGTGGGTGTTCGATGTGTGTTGCGGTAAAAAGGTGGGTGGGCTGTGATCGTGGTGGACTGGAGCGCTTGTCGGTCACAGCATGGGGTGGAGAGCCAGGACCAATCCTCTCGTCGAAACCTAGCGCACTCGGGCCAATCCTCTCCATGCTCGAGCCCCTCTTCTCTTTCGGCGCCGTCTTGCCTCCCCTGATCTCTCCCATCCACCATCGCGAGCGGGGCGGCCGTGAGAGATCATCAGCGGCGACGAGAGAGCTGGCGGAAGAAGGGGCCAGGTCAAGGCGGGTGTTGGAGACCGAAGGGGTCTGGTGGGCGTGGTGGCAGGGCTGCAGCGGCCTGTGGGGCGTCGACCAGACTAGCAGCGACCCCGAAGGAGGGGAAGGGCCCGACAGGCGCGTCCAGGGAGGACAGGCTTGGGGGCCTCGTGGATTGGGGAGATAGCGGCCACCGGGTTTCTCCAATCGATCTGCGATCTGGACAGGGCCACGACAATGCAGGTGAGGGGCGTAGGCGAGCGACCCTATGCAGACGCGCGTTGACAGGTAGAAGGCGTAACACTCCTCCCACCTTTGCTTCTCCCCTCCTCCCCTTTGCTTCCCACTCCTTTCCGATCTAGCCTGCCCACCTACGTCCGCATCGTTTTTCTCTAAGTTTTTACTGCTTGATTCTCTGGTTCTCTGATGATCTTATTTTGATTCCTCAACTTTTAGTTACTTGTGGAGACTATAAGAAGAATTTTGAGGAAGAGTTTGATCAAGAAGACCAATGTGAATTATATCTCTCTTGAACAGATTCACGCCTGTTCCTGCATTTTTGGATTTTTCTGTGTAGTAGATCACATGGCATGATTTTGTACTCCTCTTACCCACTGAGCAAAGCTACATTTGTAAATGAAGGTCTTAGAAGTTTTCGTTTTTACCTTTTGGTCTGATAGATCAGTGCATGGTGTTGGTCATGTGAACAGAGGTTGTCCATTCTCCTTCTGATAGATTGGTACATGGAATTATTATGTACAGATGACCCTTCCAAGATGAATATTTGAGTGCTCTTCTTGTTTGAAATTTTTTGTTCACAGGAGTAGGCTGACACCCGCAGTTGTTTGGCATCAAATTCAGAAAATACACATCCTAAGATTGAAGCAATGCAACCTGAACCAAAGGTTTGTACGCCCACCATTATTAATATTCCATACTATTTGTGTTCTTCAGATCCCAATAATTCATTCGGTCTTGCTTTTGACATAAAACACAAGTATTAGCTTTGAGCCCCTTCTCCACCACAGGCAAAGAGAAGACGAGGTCGAACCCCAACACCGGAAGGTATCTTGGCACCAAACCATCGCGAGGAGAAGGGGATGTGTTGTTGTGCATGAGGTGTTAATAAACTTTCACATTCTTTGTTCTGGTAGATTTGGTGTGTTGGGTTCCATGTATGTTGTATTTATTTTCCTTAGATTGCTCTGGTGTTTTGGTGGAAATTGATCAGGGAGGGCCTAGGATTTTGTCAAGTTTTTTGTCAGGTTATTCGATGTATAGGACTGTGCTTCTATGTGTCGTTTCCTTCAATCTATCATTGCAACAGAAGATGAAGGGTGTCTTCATGATCAGTAGACCAGTGTGTGATACCGCCTGTTGTAGTTCTATTGCTATGTATACATGGGCAATAAATGCAAGTATTGTTGTTTTGATGATGTCTGAGTGTATCTTGTGTATGTGCAGATAAGCAGCCCTGTTCAGAAGTGCTTTATAGAGGTCCTGTAAGCTTTCTAGACATACATGTTGTTTCCAGTCTCTCTCGGCTTCCCCAATCCTAGAGGTAATAACATGATTTCTTTATGTTTGCCCAAATTAAGAAGTGAACTTTTGCTGCATATTTGCTTGATGTGTGTCCTGTAAACTCTAAGCTTTCTAGGCGTACATGTGCATGTGTATTTGTTACCACTATGAATTCTAAATGTTGTTTGCCGGAATTCAGAATTGAATTTTTGCTATATATTTGCTCGCTGCGAGTCCTATAAATTCTAAGCTTTCTAGGCATGCATGTACACGTGTATTTGTTAGGTAATAATATGATTTCTTTATGTTGTTTGCCAAAATTCAGAACTGAACTTTTGCTGTATATTTGCTTGATGTGTGTGCTGTAAACTGTAAGATTCTAGGCGTACATGTACCCATGTATTTGTTAAACTAATAACCTAATTACTGCACATACCATTTAAACAAACGGTAGCCCCTTGTTCTATGGAACACCTATTTTATTGCCAAGCAAGCCCCGTTTTTTTGCGGTTGCAGCCACCTGATCACTAACCTGAATGAGTAGACATTATTTATGGACATGCCTCCTTTCATGTCTCCACAGATGCAATTTTTGTTTCAAGCAGCCGTAAGGTAGCTTTTAAGATTGTTCCAAAAAACGGGTACTTTTTTAGATTAAAGGCCTCAGGGATAGGCAAGAACTTTAAGAAATCTCACCCTAGACTTACTACATCTTTTGCATATGAGTGTTTCTTCCGATTTAAGGATTGGGAGGGGAATGCATTTTCCAATGCCTCAATTTTGGTTACTTGTGGAGAGTGGAAGAAGAATTTTGAGGAAGAGTGTGATCAAGAAGCCCAAGAGTGTGATCAAGAATATTGAGGAAGAATTATCTCTCTCCTGAATACAGTCATGCTTGTTCCTGCATTTTGATGTTTGATTATTTTTGTGTAATAGAGAACATGACATGATTTTGCACTCTTACCCACTGAGCAAAGCTACACTATAAATGAAGGTCTCAAAAGTGTTTGTTTTTACCTTTTTGTTTGATAGATCAATACATGGTGTTGTTCATGTGAACAGAGGTTGTTCTTCAGGCCTCTATATGAGCTAGCTGTAATAATAATTTCCGTGGGATGTGATGATTCATTTTTATCTTCGATATGGTTGTTTTCATCATAATAAAATATATGGAAATCTTGGCTTGCGGATTAATGTAGCTTCAGATGCTTTGTTCTGGGAAGGTGGTAGAAATCAGTGGTAGAAATCAGGTACTTAAGCTTCTGTTCTTTATTAACTTTGAGGCATAAATTCAAATGATTAGTATATGCATAGCAGTTTAATGCAAGTGACAGTTGTGCTAAAGTAGAATCCAAGATCGAGGAAGGTGTCGAGGGGAGTGTCATGAATATGCAACTTGTATTACTAGGAGGCCAAAGCCACCATATATATGATGTACATGAGGATGCCAAAAGGCAAGAATACAAAAGGCCAAAGGCCATCATCAATATAACTCTAACACCCCCCCTCAAACTCATGGTGGCTCGACAACACTGAGTTTGGAGAGGTGAAATCTATGTTGTGCTCTAGTCTGTGCCTTCGTGAAGAAGTCCGCTAGCTGTAACTCGGAAGGCACATACTGAAGAGCAATAACATGATCCTGCACAGCAGCGCACACATAATAAGCATCAACACCAATATGCTTGGTAAGCTCATGCTTCACAGGGTCCCGCGCAATACTGATAGCATCTGTACTGTCGGACAAGAGGGTGGTAGGTGTAGTAACAGAAACACCAAAATCCTCCAGTAGCCATCGTAACCAAGTCACCTCTGCCGTCAGAAGAGCCATAGCTCTCAACTCGGCCTCTGCACTCGAACGAGAAACTGCAATTTGTTTCTTCGTCTTCCAGGCAATGAGAGAACCACCAAGAAAAACACAGTAAGCAGAAAGTGAACGGCGATCCGAAGGATCACTGGCCCACGTAGCATCTGAATAGGCCTGGAGCTGTAACGAGCTGGAACGAGGAAAAAAGAGACGATGAGAGATCGTGCCACGAAGATATCGTAGAACACGAAGAAGGTGACTAGTGAACTGAAGTGGGAGCGGAAACAAACTGGCTCAGAATATGGACAGGATAGGAGATATCCGGACGAGTGACAGCAAGATAGACAAGACTCCCAACAAGATGACGATAACGCGTCGGATCAGACAAGAGCTCACCATCAGAAGCACGGAGGTTAATATTGAGCTCCATAGGAGTCTCAGCAGTGCGCTCGTCACTAAGAACCGCACGAGCAAGAAGATCCTGGATATACTTTTCTTGAGAAATAGAAAAGCCATCAGAGGAGGAGGAAACCTCAATCCCAAGAAAGTAACGAAGGGGACCAAGATCAGACATAAGAAACTGCTCACTAAGACGGGCCTTGACAAAGGCAATGTACTCAGAATCATCGCCAGTGATGATCATGTCATCAACATATAGAAGAAGAAGAGTGCGACCACGAGCAGAAAGGTGGACAAACAACGCTGGATCATGAGCACTGGGCGAAAAACCAGCAGTGACCACAGAGGCAAAACACTCAAACCAAGCGCGGGGGGCTTGCTTAAGGCCATATAAAGAGCGACGAAGACGGCAAACCATGCCATCAGGAACTGAATACCCAGGTGGTGGCTGCATATAAACTTCCTCACGCAACTCACCATTAAGAAAGGCATTCTTAACATCAAGCTGAGACACGGACCAGTGGCGAACAGAGGCCACAGGGAGAAGTGTGCGGACAGTGGTCATATGGGCCACAGGAGCAAAAGTCTCATCGTAATCACGACCATGCTCCTGCTGAAAGCCACGAGCCACAAGACGAGCTTTATAACGCTCAAGAGAACCATCAGAGCGAGTCTTAATCTTATAGACCCACTTACAAGTGATGGGACGAACACGGGGGGTGGGGGGTGGGGGGAAGAGAAACCAGGTCCCACGTGTCGTTGCGCTCAAGGGCAGCAATCTCCCTGCCATCGCGAACTGCCATTCAGGATGAACAATAGCATCTCGATAAGAAGTCGGCTCAAGAACGGTCGAGAGACCATAACGAGAAGGAGAATATCGGTCAGGGGGCGGACAAGGCCGAGAACGAAGACCATAAGTCGGGTGAGAGGAGGAAGACGACACACCAGAAGTAGAGGGCACATCGGTAGACTCATTCACAACACGTGAACGACGAGTATAATGGAAAGGAAAGGACGGAAGAGGTGGAATCACTGGAGGTGGAGACGGGGAATGTATCGGTGATGAAGGTGGAGAAGGGGAAGCTATTGGCGATGAAGGTGGAGAATCATGCGACGAGTGAGTAGAAGAAACCGTAGGAGAGGACGGTATCGGATCTGCAACAGCAGGATGAGGAGTAGGAATACTGGGCACAGAGGGAGGTGTATCTGAGAAAGTAAGAAAAGAGATGTCCTCCATAGAAAAAGCCGAGGAGGATGGACGCGGGTAGAAGGGACGAGATTCATCAAAGGTCACATCCCGGGAAATACGCATCCGGCGACCGACATGATCCCAACACCGATAGCCCTTATGCTCATCACTGTATCCAAGAAAGACACACTCAACAAACTAAGCGGTCAGTTTGGTGCGTTCACGAGGGGCAAGCAAAACATAGCAGACACAACCAAACAAACGGAGCGCCGAATAATCAGGAGAACGACCAGAAAGACGCTCGAGAGGAATACCACCTTGTAGAGCAGCAGATGGCTGAATGTTGATGAGATAGGTGGAAGTAGTAACAGCCTCAGCCCAGAAGTGAGGCGGAAAAGAGGCGGCGATCATCATCGCACGCGCCGTCTCAAGAAGGTGACGATGCTTGCGCTCAGCCACGCCATTCTGAGCATGAGCACCAGGGCAAGAGAACTGAGCAAGAGTACCCTGCTCAGCAAGAAATCCTCGCAGCGCATGGGAGATATACTCACCAGCTGAATCTGCGCGAAAAACACGAATAGGAGTGAAAAATTGGGTATGAACCATGGCAACAAATTTTTTGTATATAGATAAGACCTCACTACGAGAAGACATGAAATAGATCCAAGTGTACCGAGAAAAGTCATCTATAAAGATAATATAGTAGCGATGACCCCCTTTCGAAGCAAAGGGAGCCGGACCCCAAATATCAGAGTGAACGAGATCAAAAGGACGCTTGGACACTGACTCGCTATGAGGATACGGTAGCTGAATCTGCTTACCAAGCCGACAACCCATACAATCCAACGAAGCGTTACCAGAGACAGACCCCAGAACACCACGATGAACTAGAGACGAGAGACGAGAACCACATAAATGGCCAAGACGATGATGCCACTGCTGAAAAGAGCTGGTAGATGCAACAACAGGGGTTGCGAGATTGGCAGAGGTGGCAGCGGAGGGAAGATGAAGCCAGTCAAGCTCCCAGAGACCATCAGAACGTCGAGGGCCAGCACCAAGTAGAGCGGCCGTGCGACGATCCTGAACAGAACATGAATCAAAGTCGAGAATGACCCTACAACTAGAGTCAACAATCTGACCACCAGATATGAGCTTCATGGTAAGTCGAGGAACATGAGCGACAGAGGGAACATGAAATGAAGAAGTGCTAAGAGTGCCTCGACTAGCTACAGGGAGGGGAGTGCCATCAGCCGTAAGAACACGAACAGGAGACTCGACAGGTCGAACAGAGGTCAAAGTGGAAGAATCATAAGTCATATGAAAGGATGCTCCAGTATCAAGAATCCATGGGGATGTACCTGGAAGAGTAGATGGTGGTTTCTCAGTGCCAGAAGAGTCAGCCACGGAAACTGCAGAACCTGTCGATGAAGAATCCCAAGCATCAAGCAGGCATCGCAGCTGCGCAACCTCACGCGCAGACATGGACACGGCGGGAGAGGTAGAAACACATGTCGACGATGAGCAATCGCCACCTCCTGTGGAAGCCGCGTGGAGAGTCGGCTGAGAGTAGAAAGTCAACGTAGAGCGGTCACCGTCGCGTGCGGAAGCCGCGAGAGGAGTCGACATAGAGCGCTCACCACCACGTGCAGAAGCCGCGGGAGCAGTCGACATAGGGCGAGAATCACCAGTTGCAGAAATCGTGGGAAGAGTCGCTGAAGAACGACTAACACCATGCAGAGAAGCAGCTACAAGAGGCGCTGCAGTTGTCGAAGGAGTCAATATAGAGCGACCAGCAGCACTGATGGAAGTCACAAAAGGTGTCGGAGTAGAGCGACAACCACCACCTCCAAACGGGTGAGTACCAAGCACCGAGGAAAGACGCATTTGTGAGACGGGATCAATGTACGAAATACCGTCGAAAAACATGGGGCAGCGTGGGAGAGGGGTACCCGACGAACACATTGTATCACCTTTTTTCTCTCTCTTCTTTTTTTTGCAACCACAGACTGCAAGCCAGGCAAACAGAAGCAGACCAACTGGCAGAGTAGTCGTCCGCTCACCAGCAGCCCAAAGCAATTCACGGGCCGTGCAGGGAGTAGTCCGTACGCGCACACACACAACACACAGGTAGGTGGATCGATTCAGCCCCTGTAGTTAACACACGCAGGTGTGAGAAGTGGCCGGCGGCCGATCTAGCATGGCTGATCTGAGGCGTAACCGGCCGGACGTGGACGCGGATGGCACCTGGAACCGGTGGCCGGCCGACGCGGCCGATTTTGGGCGGGGACCCGAGCTGCTCGATCTGGAAAGGCAGGCAGCAGATCGCGAAGCGGACGGGATGGGTGGGCAGCTTCGTCCAGGCACTGGAGATGGCGGAATCCAGCGGTCGGCGGCAGAGATCGGCTGCTGGCCTGCAGCGGCGGATGCAGACAACCCCCTGGCCAGGGCGTGCACCTGCTGCGGGAGAAAAAGACGCACGGTGCGAGGCCTCCAAATCGAGACACCCGCGAACACGAGGTTGACGAGGGCACCGCCGGGATTGGACGAGACGGGGTGGGTGGGAGAAGAGGCGCCTGTGGTAGCAGACGACGTGGAGCAGCACAGCCGGGAAAAGGAAAACACGGCGGCGCGATTGGATCTGAGCACGAGTTGCGACGTGCGAAAGAAAAACCTAGAGCTTTAATACCATGTCATGAATATGCAACTTGTATTACTAGGAGGCCAAAGCCACCATGTATATGATGTACATGAGGATGCCAAAAGGCAAGAATACAAAAGGCCAAAGGCCATCATCAATATAACTCTAACAGGGAGCACACCAAATTCTATCAAAGTAATTATCAACAATGCTATTCTGAATTATAGTGGCAGTTGGTCAATATCATGAACTTTTGCACTATGATTTGTTTTATTATTATTATATACTGTGTGGAACAACTTCACGGGACAAAGAAGCCTAATACTCCTCATGGACGAGGTTGATAGTATATATGGTGGTGGAATGTGACAAATGTGACCGGTAATACTTTGACTGCATCTCAATGCTTCTGTAGTGGGAGCATTTCAGTGTACATAATGCTTCATGGGATATGTAAATTTTTATTGTCTAAAAATATGAATGCCCATGATCTCTGCCTGATCTAGTTTTAACCATCAATCTGATATTTTATTTGCACAAAGGATGAATTTTCTGGCAGCGTGGAGAGCCTATATATTGATGACCAGCTGCCTTAAATTTACTTGTGAGCAATTCATATATAATGATCTGCCATTTGTTTTCTTCTAGACCAAGATTGATTAGCTTGCATTTAAGTACCATTTCGAGGTTTCGTCGATAATGTTATTCATCGTCAGTGTTTCAGTTTCATTAGTCCTCACATGAACATGTTGATTTCTAATTTCTCTGCACATAAATATGCAAGACATATTTGTACCATTTCCCTGTAGTTAAGCAGAACAGGGCAGGGCTCACATTTACTTCTTTCTAACGTAATGAGTCTGCTATTACCTGCTGATACTTGACATTAGTGATCAGCTTGACGCAAGCTTTTGATCAGCTTGACGCAACCTTTTGTGTCGATTACTTTCTGTTTTTTTATAAACATCATTATTTTTTTATTTTTTCTATTGTGTTTTTTTGCTTCCTTTTTCTGTCAAACTCTCATGTGGTACTGTTTGTCGAGCATTGATATTGTTTCACGTACAATTCATTATTGTTTGCTCATTTAAATTAGATGTTCAAAAATATGATAAATGTGGGGCCTTGGTGCTAGATGAGACACTGACATGTACTACAGAAAAGAAAAGTAAGCTCCCGTTATCATTCACTTGCCCTATTTATCCTAAAGCTGTATAGTTAGTTCCAGTTCTGTTTATATGCTGGTTAGTTACACTATATGATATAGCTAGCTATGTAGTTTTCTTTATGAAGTCGGTGTAAATAAGCTACCGCAAGCTACCTTCGTAGCTTTCTTTTGATGTAAGTTGATGCTTTTAGTCTATCGTGCTTCCTATTATCCGGCTTGATATGCCTGAGCCAGTTATGTATAAAGACGCCATCTAAGTATCTCCTTGCATTGGTATGCCTGAACCATAGTGTTATCAGGATCGATAAAATATGCCATCTAAGTATAATGGTTTTAAATTTTAATGCTTGGTTTGCTTTGGCTACTTGCACCAGTTGCACAAGTAGCCTCTGTTTTTATTCCACATCCCCAAGGACAATATATTTTGACCTTCTATCTTTGTTCAAGTGTAATATCTCAGATCGAAAGACACAACCTTATTTTGAATGGTAACTAATTGGATCCGACCACGAGTGAGCCAAGGGATCGTTGTACTCCCTCGCTGTCTTTCCCAGTTTCAGTCACTGCGAGAGCAAGTATACTATGTTTTGGAAGCAAAGAGAAGATATCTCGATGCGAAATGCTTCAACCATCAGGTTTTAATGTTAGCCATTATTAGGTTTATGAAAAAGTATATCACTGCTACCATGCTTCTATTCTACATTTTTTTTGTCATAGGATGCATGTGACATCATTAGTATTAAGTATGAGGTAGGGGTTTTAAGCCTTTAGGTAGATCTCAAGGTCTCATTGAGTTTTATGGATGGTACTGCCATCAGAGGGGAGGGTCTGATTGTTGGAAGCTATCAGTGAAAGAGAGCGAACATTTAATAGAGATGCCCGTGCGATGGTATTAATCTGACCATGTTTATGTATATGGGTGGCGTTTTTTCCATAAAATTTGTCCGTTTGCAATTTATCTTTTGCCGAGGCAAAAGAAATGGTGTGTGTGGGAGAACTAATATATTTTAGGGCAATGGCTTAATTGCACACAGGAAAAAAGATTTGGAATGTATATGGCAAAATGAAGGACAACAATATCAAAACCTGGTCTACAGGAACCAAACACACCTACGATGAAGAGTTGTTTAGACAATGAAATCATGGTCAATATTGATGGAACATGCAGTGATGGCTCTACCTAATATCACCGCCTTCATGTCTTTCCTGTTGGCAGCAGATACAAGACTCAGCCAGGGGTTAAGAGACCAGCTCTATCTATATGATGCATCTCTGCTAAAATAGTTTGCTTATAAAGCCAATGTAAGCTATCATCAAGTGATCTCATAACCTTCTTTTGAGCTATCATGCTACCATGTAATGAAATATATAACATTGTGTATCTATGTATCTATGAAATTGGCTTTAAATCACTCTTACGTTCATGGTTTCACTCTCGCTTTTTGCATCATGGGCGCAATGGGTCATCTAGCATGAACAAAGGACAAGCATATGCTTTCGCCTTCAAATGCACTTTCAAGGGACTACGCCTGATCGTCTACTCAATATAAGTTGCAAGAGCCCCTTGTTATATAACTTAGTATTAGTATAAATGTCTACCAAGACTTCTGTGTTTATCATCCTTTTGGATCTTATGTAATCCCCTTAGACCAACAACAATTAACTTAGTGCATCATTTTGTATCTTATGTAAAACAAACCATGACAATCCTGTGCGTATGACTATCGCTTGCTTGCTGCATACACTATCATGAGCTATGCTTTTCGAGCAGCAATATTTTAATGCACACTCTTTTAATACTTGGCTTGCACTCGGCCTTTGCGCCATTGGCGCAACGGGTCATCTAGTTATATATAATGCATGCAGATGAACCGGCAATGGATTTATGGTGACAGACACACCTCCGAGTACATTAAGGGCGTGCATAATTTTCTCGAAGTGGCTGAGGCAAACAAGCAAATGGTTTTATGTGTTGTCAATGCCCTATATGTAGGAATACGAAGTCTTACTCTGACCGCAAAATCTTTCACATCCGCCTGCTTTATAAGGGTTTCATGTCACACTATAATGTTTGGACCAAGCACGAAGAAATGTGGGTTATGATGGAAGACGTCGAAGAAAAGAGGGCGATGACAACTATGTGCCCCCTGAATATGGTGATGCTGCAACGGGGGAAGCTGAAGATCAAGAGGAACCAAACGATGTGCCCGATGATGATCTCCGCCGGGTCATTGTTGATGCAAGGACACAGTGCGAAAGTGAAAAGGAGAAGCTGAAATTCGATTGCATGTTAGAGGATCACAAAAAAGGGTTGTACCCCAATTGCAAAGATGGCAACACAAAGCTCGGTACCGTACTGAAATTGCTGCAGTGGAAGGCAGAGAATTCTGTGCCTGACAAAGGATTTGAGAAGCTACTGAAAATATTGAAGAAGCTTTCAAAAGATAACAAATTGCCCGACAGTACGTACGCAACAAAGAAGGTTGTATGCCCTTTAGGATTGGAGGTGCAGAAGATATATGCATGCCCTAATGACTGCATCCTCTACAGCGGTGAGGATTTGAACGCATGCCCGGTATGCGGTGCATTGCGGTATAAGATCAGACGAGATGACCCTGGTGATGTTGACGGCGAGCCCCCAAGGAAGAGGGTTCCTGCGAAGGTGATATGGTATGCTCCTATAATGCCACGGTTGAAACATCTGTTCAGAAACAAAGAGCATGCCAAGTTGATGCGATGGCACAGAGAGGACCGCAAGAAAGACGGGAAGTTGGGAGCACCCGCTGACGGGTCGCAGTGGAGAAAAATCGAGAAAAAGTACTGGGCTGAGTTTGCAGGTGACCCAAGAAACGTATGGTTTGGTTTAAGCGCGGATGGCATTAATCCTTTCAGGAAGCAGAGCAGCAATCATAACACCTGGCCCGTGACTCTATGTATGTATAACCTTCCTCCTTGGATGTGCATGAAGCGGAAGTTCATTTTGATGCCAATTCACATCCAGGGCCCTAAGCAACCCGATAACGACATTGATGTGTACTTAAGGCCATTAGTTGAAGAACTTTTACAGTCGTGGAATGGAAACAGTGTACGTATGTAGGATGAGCACAGACAGGAGGAATTTCACCTGCATGTGTTGCTGTTTGTAACCATTAATAATTGGCCTGCTCTCAGTAACCTTTCAGGACAGACAAACAAGGGATACCACGCATGCACGCACTGTTTAGCTGACAACGAAAGTATATACCTGGACAAATGCAGGAAGAATGTGTACCTGGGGCATCGTCGATTTCTTCCGACCAACCATCAATGTCGAAAGAAAGTCAAGCATTTCAAAGGCGAGGCAGATCACCAGAAGAAGCCCGCCATGTGTACTGGTGATCACGTACTTGCTATGGTCAATGATTTGCACGTAATATTTGGAAAGGGTCCCGACGGACTATCTGTTCTGAATGACGCTGAGGGACGCGCACCCATGTGGAAGAAGAAATCTATATTTTGGGACCTACCCTACTGGAAAGACCTAGAAGTCCGCTCTTCAATCGACGTGATGCACATGACGAAGAACCTTTGCGTGAACCTGCTAGGCTTCTTGGGCGTGTATGGGAAGACAAAAGATAAACCGGAGGCACGGGAGGACCTGCAACGTTTGCACGAAAAAGACGACATGCCTCCAAAGCAGTATGAAGGTCCTGCCAGCTACGCTCTTACCAAAGAAGAGAAGGAAATCTTCTTTGAATGCCTGCTCAGTATGAAGGTCCCGTCTGACTTCTCGTCAAATATAAAGGGAATAATAAATACGGCCGAGAAAAAGTTTCAGAACCTAAAGTCTCATGATTGCCACGTGAATATGACACAATTGCTTCCGGTTGCATTGAGGGGGCTTCTACCAGAAAACGTTCGATTAGCCATTGTGAAGCTATGTGCATTCCTTAATGCAATCTCTCAGAAGGTGATCGATCTAGAAATCCTGCCAAGGCTAAGGAGTGATGCGGCGCAATTTTTTGTTAGTTTCGAGTTGGTGTTCCCACCATCCTTCTTCAATATCATGACGCACGTCCTAGTTCATCTCGTCGACGAGATTGTCATTCAGGGCCCTGTATTTCTACATAATATGTTCCCCTTTGAAAGGTTCATGGGAGTCCTAAAGAAATATGTCCGTAACCGCGCTAGGCCAGAAGGAAGAATCTCCATGGGCCATCAAACAGAGGATGTAATTGGGTTTTGTGTTGACTTCATTCCTGGCCTTAAGAAGACTGCTCTCCCTCAATCGCAGTATGAGGGGAGACTGACTGGAAAAGGCCCGCTAGGAGGGGACTCAATAATATGTCGAGACGGGCATTTTTGGTCTCAAGCACACTACACAGTTCTACAGAACTCTACCTTGGTGACCCTGTATGTCGATGAACACAAGAACATTCTGCGCTCCAAACACCCGGAGCAGTGTCACGACTGGATTACATGTGAACACATCAGGACTTTCGGCAGTTGGTTGGAAACACGTCTCAGAGGTGACAACACTGTTTCTGATGAGCTGTACTCGTTGTCCAGGGGACCATCTTCGACTGTATTGACTTACAAAGGATACAAGATAAATGGGAATACATTTTACACGATCGCCCAAGATCAAAAGAGCACCAACCAAAACAGCGGTGTCCGCTTTGATGCAGCAACCAAGAGGGGAAAGGACACATATTATGATTACATAGTGGACATATGGAAACTTGACTACAGACATGATTTTAAGGTCCCTTTGTTTAAGTGCAAATGGGTCAATCTGTCAGGAGGCGGGGTACAGGTAGGCCCATAATACGGAATGACAACAGTGGATCTGAACAATTTTGGGTACACAGACGAACCATTCGTCCTGGCCAATGATGTGGCATAGGTTTTCTATGTGAAGGACATGTCTACAAAACTGAGAAAAAGAAAAGATAATGAAGCGAATACATTATACGATGAGCCAAAGCACCACATAGTTCTTTCGGGAAAAAGAGACATCGTGGGATTGGAGGGCAAGACAGACATGTTTGAAGATTATGAAAAGTTTCATGAAATTCCTCCCTTCAAAGTCAAGGCTGACCCAAGAACCCTGTTAAGCGATGAAGAATATCCATGGTTACGACGCAATAAGCAAAGGACACAAGCAAAGAAAAAGTGAAGACAAATGAAGTCAGAAAGGGTTGAAAATTGATGATGTGGCTTTGAATGGTTCATTTTTGAACACACAAAAAGTCTGGTGTTCAAATAAGTTAAAAAATGAAATCCCTTTGTAACAGATGAGTTTTCGTTCGAAACCCTGATACTTCGAAAGAGATTGTCCATTTTGTACACGAAGTGCATCCAGTTTTTGCCGTAACCCTCTCAACTTTTTAGCACATGCTATGTGGGTGAAATGATAATATCATGCCAATTTTCAACCTCTTCATAATTCATTTGAAGTGTTTTTCAATTTCAGGTACATTTAGCTAGAGAAATCAGTAAATGCATAAAAATAACAGATGAAGTCAGAAAGGGTTGAAAATTGATGATCTGGCTTTGAATGGTTCATTTTGAACACACAAAAAGTCTGGAGTTCAAATAAGTTCAAAAAATGAAAACCCTTTGTAACAGATGAGTTTTCGTCCGAAACCCTGATACATCGAAAGAGATTGTCCATTTTGTACACGAAGTGCATCCAGTTTTTGCCGTACCCCTCTCAACTTTTTAGCACACGCTATGTGGGTGAAATGATGATATCATGCCAATTTTCAACCTCTTCAGAGTTAATTTGAAGTGCTTTTCAATTTTAGGGTCATTTAGCTAAAAAATCAGTAAATGCATGAAAAATAATAGATGAGGTCAGAAAGGGTTGAAAATTGATGATGTGGCTTGGAATGGTTCATTTTGAACACATAAAAAGCTGGAGTTCAAATAAGTTCAAAAAAATGAAATCCCTTTGTAACAGATGAGTTTTCGTCCGAAACCCTGATACTTTGAAAGAGATTGTCCATTTTGTACACGACATGCATCCAGTTTTTACTGTAACCCTCTCAACTTTTTGGCACATGCTATGTGGGTGAAATGATGACACCATGCCAATTTTCAACCTCTTCAGAGTTCATCTCAAGTGCTTTTCAATTTCAGGGTCATTATCTCAAAGAGTGAACTAATATAAAAAAGAATGAACTGGAAAACTTTTATGAAACTCTAAAAGCAAAAATAATAAACTAAAAGAATGAACTAGAAAACTTTAATGAAACTCTAATAGAAAAAAGAATGAATTAGAAAACTTTAAAGAAACTCTAATAGCAAAAGGAATCAACTAAAAAGCTTTTATAAACCTCTAGTATTATTGAAACTAAAATTATATAAAATTTATGCAACTAAAATTATCAAAGTATTTTCTGTTCAAAACAATAAAAGCAAAAAGAATTTTCATAAAGAATTTTTTTTGTTAGAAACTTTAATAGGAAAAAATATCACAAAGATTTTTTTGTTAGAAACTAAAATAACAAAAATGGTTTTTGAATATAATGATAAAAGACAGTAATATTAAATAGCAGGAAAAAGAATCACTCCAAAATCTATTTTTATAGTAAAGTTAATCACAAACTAGTGATTCACACAAATTTCAAAGAATTCAAATTTAAACTATTCAAATTGGAAAACTAATGGCACTAACAGAAAGTTTATAATTTTTATTACCTAAAAGCAAAAAGAATCACTGAAAACAGTAAGTATTTTGTTGTAAGTAGAAACAAAATGAAATAAATAAAGCAAAAAAGAAAAAGAAACTGAAAAAATAAAAAATGCCACCTACTGGGCCATCACGGCCTGAATACGACTAGAAACCCAACCATGGGCCAGGATTCAGGCCCGCAGCAGGCCCGGTAGGCCCACGGGCAAGGAGTGACAGAGTAGGCCTGAAAGCCTAAAGTTGAGAGGAGCTCGAGAGGGTGGGCGTAGCAGCGTTTATAAACCACTCTCGAGCTCTCTCAACTAGCGAGGTGGGACTAAATATTCCACCACATCGCGCCAACGCAAGGCCTTTGGTCCCGGTTGGTAGCACCAACCGGGACGAAAGGGGTGCATTGGTACCGGTTCGTGGCACCAACCGGGACCCATGCCCTCCTTTAGTCCCGGTTGGTGCCACCAACCGGACCAAAGGTCTCTGTTTCCCGCCCTTTGGGCTGCTGAAAAGAGACCTTTGGTCCTGGTTGGTGGCACGAACCGGGAGCAAAGGGGGGGCATTGGTCCCGGTTGGTGCCACGAACCGGGTCCAATGTTTCGTGTATATAAGAAAAACTTAGCAGTTTCTCCAAAAATCACTTGTCTTCTCCGCCCCGACGCCCAACTACTCCTCGTCGATCGCCGTCGCCGCCGAGCCCTGCCCCGACGCTACTGCGCTGCTCCACCTCGCCATCGTCGCTGACGCCGTCAGGCCCGCCCCTGCCCGCCCCGCCGCCCGGCCCGACGCCGCCCCGCCCGCCCCGACGCTGACGCCGCCCCGGCCCGACAGCGACGCCGCCTCGGCCCGACAGCGACGCCGCCTCGGCCCGACAGCGACGCCGCCCCGATGCCGCCCGGCCCGCCCCTGCCCGCCCCGACGCCTCTTCTGTGAGCACCGCGCCCCTGCCCACCGCCGACGCCACCGCGTTGCTTTTTTTATATATGCTTTTTTTGTTATATATATATGCTTTCTTTTTATATGTATGTATGTATTTTTTGTATGTATGTATTTATTTTTTAAACTTTTTATATGTATGGAAAAGAGGAAGAAGGAAGAACGAAGAAGGGAAGAAAAAGAAGGAGAGGAAAAAGGGGAGAAAAAAGAGAAGAAGAGGAGACAAAAAATAAGAAGAGAAAGAAGGAGAAGAAGAAGAGAAGAAGAGGAGAGGAAGAAGAGGAGAAAAAAATAAGAAGAGGGAGAAGAAGAAAAAAAAGAGGAGAAGAAGAAGGAATAGAGGAGAAGAAGAAAAAATAGATTAATCTATTTTTTCTTCTTCTCCTCTATTCCTTCTTCTTCTCCTCTTTTCTTCTTCTTCTTCTTCTTCCTCTTTTTAATTTTTATCTGGAACGAGGGTGTCGAGGATCGCTGAGCGGTCGAGGTTCGGAAACTAGGGTAGAGGGTCGAGGGTCACCGAGGGGTCGAGGGTCGCCGAGGGTTCGAGGGTCGAGGGTCGTCGAGGGGTCGAGGGTCGAGGAACGACGAGGGGTCGAGAGGTTGCCTTGTGTCAAAGTATTGAAGAAATCCATGGCTTCATCATTAGCCGCAAGAAACTGGGGCATGATGGTATGAACTTCTCGAAAGTTATTTTTGAACAGAGTCCCGGATAGGATAATTCGCCTTTTCGTACGAATTTCAGCAAAGGCCTTCCAAATAGCGATATTCGAAAGGCTCTTGCTGAACTTTGTACCAAAAAGCGAATTACCTATTTGGGACTCCGTTCCAAAATAACTTTGGAGAGCTTCGTACCATCATGTGCCTGTTACTTTTGCCTAATGATGAAGCCATGGTTTTGTTGAATCCTTTGACACTAGACAAACATGACATATAGAAGGGTAGATGAGATCAGGAAAATTAGGGACCATTTTCTGCACATCCAGAATGGTGCCATTTTGTTAAATCCCTTGTCGGTCCGGACGTCGGACATGACATGAGGGGGAACGTCGGACATGACATGAGGGGTTCGAGGGTCGGGAACTAGGGTAGAGGGTCGTGGATCACCGAGCGGTCGAGGGTCGTGAACTAGGGTAGAGGGTCGAGGGTCGCCAAGGGGCAGAGGGTCGAGGGTCACCGAGGGGTCGAGGGTCGCCGAGGTTTCGAGGGTCGAGGGTCGTCGAGGGGTCGAGGGTCAAGGAACGCCGAGGGGTCGAGAGGTTGCCTTGTGTCAAAGTATTGAAGAAATCCATGGCTTCATCATTAGCCGGAAGTAACCGGGGCATGATGGTACGAAGTTCTCCAAATTTATTTTGGAACGGAGTCCCGGATAGGATAATTCGCCTCTTGGTACGAATTTCAGCAAAGGCCTTCCAAATAGCGTTATTCGGACGGCTCTTGCTGAACTTCGTATCAAAAAGCGAATTATCCTATCTGGGACTCCATTCCAAAATAACTTTGGATAGCTTCATACCATCATGCGCTTGTTACTTTCGCCTAATGATGAAGCCATGGTTTTGTTGAATCCTTTGACACTAGACAAACGTGACATATAGAAGGGTAGATGAGACCAAGTTAAAAGAGTGTTGTCATCGAGGCCACCCCAAACCCTAGAAGCGTTGCCGAGGCCACCCCAAACCCTAGAAGCATTGCCGAGGCCACCCAAATTTACCAAGTTAAAAGAGCGTTGTCGTCGAGGCCACCCCAAACCCAAGAAACGTTGTCGAGGCCACCCCAAACTGTAGAAGCGTCGAGGCCACTAATATGATTCCTTGTTGTGATTAGCTAGCTAGGTCTACGTTGCCACTAATATATCCATCTGTCATGTTTGTATATTAATTGCCATGTTGTAATATTTGCAGAAACTATGGAGCACCGAGACTTGGAAACAGAACTGTTGTTGGGGGACATAATCCGCGACGGAGGTGATGTCTCATACTATCTCAACGACACCGATAGTCTAGAAGGAGAGGGTGAAGCAGGCTCCGGTGATCGAACAATGGAGGAGGAAGGACATAATGATCATCATGGCTCCAGTGACCGAATGCCGGTGGAAGAAGGAGACCGTGATGACGGCTCCGGTGACCGAATGGAGTCCGGCCAGGTATATATATTAATTAAGCCTATGCTGACTAGCTAATTGATGCATTAATTGTTTTGGTATGTACACATATTAACTCTCTTCTTTCTTCTTTTCTAGCCCTCCGGATCGAGCCAAACTTCGGTAACGAGACGAGGCCCGAACAAAAAGTTGTGCCAGGATGAAATTTCGCGATCACAGCAATCAAGGGCGATGGCCAACCGATTGAACCTAGTCGGACCAAGGAAGCATTTTCTGCTCAGTGCAGGGTTCTTGTTAGGGACATGATCCCAATTAGCATCCAGCAATGGAATAAGCCTAAGAGCGAAGACCCTCAAGTGTCTTATGTGAATGATAGACAGGAAGATAATCTTTGGACCGCAGTGAAGGCAAATTTCACCCTACCGCCAGAGGAGGATCCGGATAAGCCAGTTATAGCGCCATTGGTCAAGGCTCATGCTCTTAAGAAGATGGCAGATCTATTCAGGATGTGGAAGAATGAGTTGAAGTCAAAGTTTGTCGACAAAGAGAAGACTCCAGAATTCACCGGCCGATTTGAGAAGATAAGAGATCACTGGCCGGCATTTGTGGCCCACAAGACATCTGAGAAGAGTAAGAAGATGTCAGCGACAAACAAGATAAATGCTGCTAAGAAGGAGCATCACCATCGCACGGTGTCAGGTATCTACCTCAAAGCTCGGCTGTTGTGGGACAAGGCTGAGAATGACCTGCTTGATAAAGGAGTCGAACCAGAGATATTGAACTGGCCGGACAGTTCAAGGACTTGGTTCTACGGGGTTGGGGGAACCTTGGACCCTGAAACAGGGAAGTACGTTTGGATGAACCAGCAACTGGAAATACCCGTCAAGAAGCTTCAGCAGTATATCACCGCAGCGCAGGAAGGGACGTTCGTTCCCGATAGAGAGAACGACGAGCTCACACAGGCCCTCGGCAATCCTGAGCACCCTGGACGAACACGAGGCACGTCAGGCTCCATTGCGTGGAAGGTTGGGTTTCCTGGCACAGGCGGTTACAAAATCCGGGACAGGAAGAGGAAAGTGGAGCAGACCGAACTGCAGAAGCTGAATGCAAGGGTAAGGGTGCTAGAGGAACAAGCAGTTCACAGCCAGCGACCTGCCGGAGCTACCCCAGAAGCTACCCCGCCATCTCAGCGGAGAAGCAGCGCGGCTTCCACCGAGCTCCTTCAGCAGCCTGACTTCACGGCTCCTAGCTACCCCATGGATGCTATCACGGAGGCTCAAGATTGCCACCTTAGGGCGCAATGGCATAACCTCAAAGTCAAGGCGGCTGTCGGCTCTGTTGCACCTCCTGAACCCGGCGCAACTTTTCACCGCCTTCCGATTCCACAAGGCTATGCTGTTGTGATGGTGGATGAAATAACAGAGAGATTTGAGGAGCTCGAGCTTGACCACCTTACCGGTGAAGGGGAGACTCAGCCGGGTCTTGCTCTGAAGACTCCATGTCTATGGCGGAAGGAGCTAATCAAGCTTCCGAACTGGATTCCTCCGCCTCCTCCTCCTCCTCCGGCGAGTCAGGGCACTCCGCCTCCTCCTCCTCCGGCGAGTGATCAGGGCACTCCGCCTCCTTCTTCGACTGCTCCGGCCCGTCGCGGCACTCCGCCTCCTCCTCCTGCGCCGGCGTGTCCGAGCAGCCCGCCTCCTCCTTTGCCTCGTCAGCAACGGCGGAAGACAGTCGCCGCCGCTCTGGCTGCTCCAGCGCGACGTAGCACTCTGCCTCCTCCACCTCATAAGCAATGAAGGAAGATAGCCGCCGCCGCTCCGGCTGCTCCGGCGTCTAGCAGTACAACTAGAGGCGGGAGGCAATACAGATTTGGTCCATCTCTCAAGCCTCTAGAGAAGTTACCATACGAGATGACCGAGGAGGAAAACGCGGAGATCTGCCAAGCCCAAGTGAGGGACTTCTTTGAAACGCGATGTTTCTTTCATTTGCTTACAAGCTAGCGTGTCGAGTCCTCTCTATACATATAGTACGTAGCATCGACCAAGCACGGAGATAAGAGAGGACACTTCTCTCTATTAGCTAGCTAACACAATATATGAAACCCCTAAATTAACCCTACAAAACCCCCAAACCCCCCTTTCAAAAAAAAAATGAACAAAAACCCCAGCCCTGAACTGCTGACGCGTGGATGCTTTTTGTCCCGGTTGGTGCCTGGGCAAGCCGCAGCGGCCACGTGGAGCCCCATCTGTCCCGGTTCGTAGGCGAACCGGGACTAAACGTAATGGGCTTTACTACCATCCCTTTAGTCCCGGTTCCGGAACTGGGACAAATGGGCCTCTAGAACCGGGACAAATGGGCCTTTTTCTACTAGTGGCTCCTTGTCCCGGCGAGGATAGCGAGCTGCGCGTCTGCGTCAACATCCCAGGGCTCAACAGGGCCGCATCTCAGGAGTGCTTTTGGCCATCGCGCGTTGGCCGGTGCGGGGGCCCCCTCACAACTACGTTCGCATGCCTTTTGGCCTGCCAAACGTGCCTGTTACCTTCCAGCGACTCATGCAGGGCACCCTGGCAGCTCGCGAGGCCAGGCGCCAGGCAATCCTGGTGGAGGAGGAGCCAGAACCTCCGGGGTCCCTCGGAAATCGGCCATCGGACGACTCATGAGGAGTGACTTCTTCAGCACGCGTCTTCAGCTACTTAAACATCTCTTCAGCAATGGTGCTAGGTGACATTTTCTGGTTTGTTCAGCCGGGGACGCCGCTCGGGCTGCATTATCCCCAAACCGCTTGGGTCCGTCCCTGCGGCATGTATCGTTTTGCATCTATCAGGACTAGATTTACCTCCTTCCATGAGTTGCTTTTTGATTATCATATGCCTGTCCGGTACTTCGTTGCCATGAACGTCGTACGCCCTTGCAAACCCACCCTCGACCGCCTCATGATTAAGGACTGGCACGGCGTCTGTGCTCGGGTCCGTCCTTGCAGCGTCGCTAAACCCAAGTGGTTGAGCTTTGGCTTGCGGGCCAGCTCCCATGCACGTCACCTCCCATGGTCCTTGGTGCCTTGTTCTCGCATGAGCTAATCACGGGCGAATGAGCTAGGGCACGTGACCCGGTGCCTCATCACCACGGGAGCCACGCGCCGACTGTCTTTCTTCAGGACTTTCGCATGAGAAGACTGGGCACAACGTCTGTGCTCGGGTCCATACCTGCAGCTTCGATAAACCCAATGACTGAGCTCTGTCTGGCGGGCCGGTCCCGTTCAGGTCACCTCCTGGGGTCGTTGGTGATTGGCCTTCTCATGTGATAACCTCAGGAGATTCATTCGACGCAACTTGTCTAACCATCTCTCAGGGCTATCACAAGGGTGCCGAATAAAATTCAGGCGCAACCCGCCTTGAGGTAGGGCCTCGTGAGTCCTGCGCTGGGTCACGAGTGCCCATACACACCTCCTCTAGCCCTGCCGTGCAAGCCACGTGTCAGGACGGGGCTGTACACGCCCCGGGGGCTCCACTCAGAGGGAGCCCCCCACCCATGCACCAGTGGAAGCACCATGCTCCATGCTGGCAGTCGACACGTTCGAGGAGCGGCTATGCCTGTGCAAGTGCGGAAGCGCGATGCTCCGCGCTGGTGATAAACAACTGAGGGTGGCCTCACGGCCGCAATAACCTCAGGGAGCTGCCAGGCTCGGTGTTCAGCCTCACTGCAACGCTTTCCCTTCGGGAGAGTCACGCGAGGGGGCTGGGCACGGAGGCTACGCTAAGGTCACACCTAACATACGCCACCTTGCCAGGTCCCTCGGACCTGGTCTTCGCGCGCCCCTCCCGAGCGGGACCTCGGCGAGGAAAGGTATCGAGGCTTGTTCATACGTCAAGGGGGACCCCGAGCATCGCGACTCAAGAGTGTAATTGGTGACGTAGCCCCTCACATCTTGGTCTCGTCCTGGTGATTCGGACGACCCAACGGCGGCTGAGGTATGCACGGGGCCGTGCCTTGTCAACGCAGAACGCTAAGGCCTACTCTCGCATCTCCTTCCCGAGGGATGTCTGTACGTCAAGGGGAACTCCTGAGCATCGCGACTCTAGAGCCTAACTGGTCACGTAGCCCCTCACCCCTTGGTATCGTCCTGGCGATCCGGATGACCCAATGGCGGCTGAGGTACGCGTGGGACCGGGCCCTGCCGACGTAGAAAATTTAAGCAAACAGAAAGGAAATCGCAGAATCCTAGCAAATTATTACAGAACATACTGTCTTTTAAGGGTATCAAGAATAAGTTCTTATGCCTCCACGAGATACGACACCTGTTGCAGGATTTAAACAGATGGAAGCGCCACCGTCAAGCTCCTTCCTCAGCCTTGGACGCCAGCATCGCCCACTTGGGGAGCCTCGTCGTTGACGACGGCGCCGCCGTCGCCGCTGTCCTTGCCACCAGCTGTGCCCACAGGGTCGATGGCAAGGAACTTCTGCAGTAGGGTCTCCACCTGGTCCTTCACGGCTTTGGCAGCGCCGGTGTAGCACTCCGGGTCCACGGGCTCAAGCAAGGCACCAAAGTCGAAGCCAGGGTCGCGAAGATGGAGGTGGCTAAAGACGCGTGTCATGGCCGAAGTGGAGAGCGCGCGGGCTTCTCCTTCTATCATGGGGCCAACTCTGACGACAACGCCCTCGAGCACTGTAACAAGCTTGAGGAGCAGCTCGGCGGGGCCTTGCTCCGGAGTCACCAACGGCTCTTTCGACCCGCTCCCATAGAGATCCCGCAGTGCCTTGCGGGACCTCTGCTCGAGGGAGTCAAAGGCGGCATGCCCTGCGGTGGCTGCCTCCTCAGCCATGGCAAGGAGTTTCTTCCTGGCCTCCAGCTGGGCCTTCTCCACCTCCATCTCTGTAACACCCCGCATGTAACTTGCCATATTTGTAACTCCGACTCTTGCCATTTCCGGCTATGTGTTATGATATTCCCTCCGTTGTCGGGTTTTGTCTTTCGTTTTGTATTTTGTCATGTCATGCATTTTCATATCATGTCATCATGTGCATTGCATTCGCATACGTGTTCGTCTCATGCATCCGAGCATTTTCCCCGATGTCCGTTTTCCAATCCGGCGCTCCTATCTCCTCCGGTGCACCCCTCTTGTTTTCTTTCGTGTGCGTGTGTCAAACTTTCTCGGAATGGACCGAGGCTTGTCAAGTGGCCTTAATATACCACCCGGAGACTACCGGTCAAGTTTCGTTCCATTCGGAGGTCGTTTGGTACTCCAACGGTTAACCGGGCATCCGCAAAGTCCATTTGAGTGTCCAGCAAAAACCCCCTCTAAAACCAGCCCAAAACCCACCAAACTCTCTTCCATGCTCTAGGTCGTTCGATCACGATCGTGTGGGCGAAAACCGCACCTCATTTGGAGTCTCCTAGCTCCCTCTACCTATAAAACTCCATCTCCCCCGAAAAACGGAATCGCAGACGAAACCCTAGCTCCTCCCTCCGCACCGCGCCGGACGCGTCCGCTCCGGCCGGACAACGTCCGCCGCGCCGCCCGACCAGTCCCGTGGCGACACGTGGCCCGCCTCCGGCCTCCCGCCGCAGGCCCGCCGACCCGACGCCCGCCGCCCGCGCGCCCGTGCTCCGCCGCCTGCTCCTCGCCGCGCCGCCGCCGTGGCCCCGCGCCGCCGCGCCGGACAGCATCTCCGTCGCCGCCGGCCGTGTGCCTCGCCGCCGCCGACCGCCGCGCCCGCCGGCGCCCCTCGCCGCCGGCGTCCCTCCCCACCGTCGCCTCGCCTCCCTCCGGCCTCGCCTCCTTCCCTCCGGCCTCTCCCTCCTTCCCCGTCGCCGGCCAGGAGCCACGGGCTCGATCCAGATCCAACTCTCGGGCGTACGTTGACTTTCCCTCGACCCCAAATATTTTCCAAGTCTTGGATTATTTCAGCATATGCACTTGTTCGTGATGCGATAACTTCTTGCATGTAGCTCCGATTCACGCGTGTAATATGTCAAATTGTTCGTCTCGTGATGCTCTTTATTTTGTTCAATTGCACCATGTTCATTAGAGGTCATCTTGATGCCCAAATCTCTGTTGGAAGAGGGCTAGTTGCTGTTATTCTCTGGTTCTTAGCAGAACTTGGAGATTTGTCATTTTTGTATCATTAAATCTGTGCATCTTTTGAGCATGAGCTCTACATGTGTTTTGAAGTATGCCATGCCATCTTTCCGGTGGTGTAGTCCATGTATTTTTGTGATCTCTGTGGTGACTAGCAGAAGCATGCAAAGTAGGCCCCGTAATATTTCTGATTTCAGGGACTTAGTGATTTCTCCAAGTCCTTGTCTGCTGTAATTTTGTTGCCATGTAAACTTGATGCTACAGAGAGATCCATGCATATTTTGAAGATGTTAAGTAAGGATGTTTTGTAGCTATAGTTATAATGGATCCATTACTGCAATTGTTTGCAATTATGGAGTGCCATAGCATGACTCAATCTTGCTCTAATTTTGCTATAAAATATTTCTGGCAGATTCTTAACATGATATGCAATCTTGCCAAGCTTATTGTAGTTGATCCATACATGCTATGAAATTGTTCTTGCCATGGTTAGCTTCTTAAACATGCCTTATTGCTGTAGGTATGCTTGGTTTGTCATGCATTGCTCTGTAGTGAGTGCATCAAGCTCACAAAGAGGCCTACATATTATTATTTCTGCCATGCTCTGTTTTTCTGCTAAGTCTGAAACCTGTTAACGAAACTTGCTATGTTTACATGCTTGCCATCATATCTTCTGGTCCTTTTTGGCTTATGGTCAGTAAGGGACTTTTGTCATGTGCATTTAGTAGAACACTAACATGCCTTGTTTTGATATGTTAAGTTCCTGTAGCATGTTGATTTCGTGCTCTGAACATTGCTACCTGATGCTGTTTTCTGCCATGCCCAGTTTTTCACCAAGTCTGTGAACCTGTAATCTTTTGCACTTTTGCCATGCTTGCTTGAGCTTGATATGTTGTGAACTAGCCGTAGCTCAGTGTTCATATTTTGTCAAGCATCCCCTGTAGATTACTGCCATGTGCTTTATTGCTATGTTGGGGTGCTGTACCATTGTTGCTTGTTGCATTTTAAGTGCTATCTTGCTGTTTATCGCAGATTAGTGTCATTCTTGTTTTGCTTGCCATTTGCAAACCGTGCATCCGTTTCCGGTGATCTTTATATCGATTTCGACCGAAATCATCTCATCTTTCCAGTGGCATGCTTGGTTTGCCAAATTACTGCCATGTTCATCATTTTCCTTCCGGAGCACGCATATGCATCGCATATCATATCTTGCATATCATACATGTTTTGCATCATGTTGCTTGCGCATTTCTCGTTGTTGATTGTGGTTCCGTTTGTTTGTGTTCTTGTCTTGGGTAGAGCCGGGAGACGAGTTCGTGAATGAGGAACCTGTCGAGTACGCTTACGAGGATCAAGTTTTCGACAACTCTGAGAATCTTGCAGGCAAGATGACCACCCCTCAAAATCACTTCTATCTTTGCTATGCTAGTTGTTCGCTCTATTGCCATACTCGCCACCTATCACTTGCTATATCATGTCTCCCATTTTAGCCATGTCAGCCCTAACCATCCTTTCCTAGCAAACCGTTGTTTGGCTATGTTACCGCTTTTGCTCAGCCCCTCTTATAGCGTTGCTAGTTGCAGGTGAAGTTGATGTTTGTTCCATGTCGGAACATGGATATGTTGGGATATCACAATATCTCTTATTTAATTAATGCATCTATATATTATTGGTAAAGGGTGGAAGGCTCGGCCTTATGCCTGGTGTTTTGTTCCACTCTTGCCGCCCTAGTTACTGTTATACCGGGATTATGTTCCTTGAGTTTGCGTTCCTTACACGGTCGGGTGATTTATGGGACCCCCTTGACAGTTCCCCTTGAATAAAACTCCTCCAGCAAGGCCCAACCTTGGTTTTACCATTTGCTACCTAAGCCTTTTTCCCCCGGGTTTTCGCGAGCCCGAGGGTCATCTTATTTTAACCCCCCCGGGCCAGTGCTCCTTCGAGTGTTGGTCCGAACCGAGCAGCCTGCGGGGCCACCTCGGGGAAACTCAAGGTCTGGTTTTACTCGTAGCTTGACTTATCCGGTGTGCCCTGAGAACGAGATATGTGTAGCTCCTATCGGGATTTGTCGGCACATTCGGGCGGCTTTGATGGTCTTGTTTTACCATTGTCGAGATGTCTTGTAAACCGGGATTCCGAGACTGATCGGGTCTTTCCGGGAGAAGGTTTATCCTTCGTTGACCATGAGAGCTTATGATGGGCTAAGTTGGGACACCCCTGCAGGGTATTATCTTTCGAAAGCCGTGCCCGCGGTTATGAGGCAGATGGGAATTTGTTAATGTCCGGTTGTAGATAACTTGTCACTTGACCCAATTAAAATACATCAACTGTGTGTGTAGCCGTGATGGTCTCTTCTCGGCGGAGTCCGGGAAGTGAACACGGTCTGAGTTATGTATGACGTAAGTAGGTGTTCAGGATCACTTCTTGGTCATTGCTAGATGACATCCGTTCCGTTGCTTCTCTTCTCGCTCTCATTTGCGCAAGTTAGCCACCATATATGCTTTTGCCGCTGCAGCTCCACCTCTTTGCACCTCCCTTTTCCTATAAGCTTAAATAGTCTTGATCTCGCGGGTGTGAGATTGCTGAGTCCCCGTGACTCACAGATTCTACCAAACAGTTGCAGGTGCCGATGATGCCAGTGCAGATGACGGCGTCGATCTCAAGTGGGAGTTCGACGAGGAACATGGTCGTTACTATGTGTCTTTTCCTGATGATCAGTAGTGGAGCCCAGTTGGGACGATCGGGGATCTAGCATTTGGGGTTGTCTTATTTTCATCTGGATTTTGACCGTAGTCGGCCTATATGATTGTATTTTGGATGATGTATGAATAATATTTATGTATTGTGTGAAGTGGCGATTGTAAGCCAACTCTTTATCCCATTCTTGTTCATTACATGGGATTGTGTGAAGATGACCCTTCTTGCAACAAAACCACTATGCGGTTATGCCTCTAAGTCGTGCCTCGACACGTGGGAGATATAGCCGCATCGTGGGCGTTACAATCTCCTCCTTCAACTTCTCCAGGCGGCTGCGTTCGGTGGCTTGTTCGGTCGGAAACTGCAGCTTTCCGGGCCTTCAGCTTCTCCTCCCGCGCCTCGAGCTGGCGGGCCTGGGCGGCCTGCTTGTCGCGGAGGGTCTTCAGCTCGGCATCCACCGCACGGCAGCGCTCCTTGGCAGCCTTGGTGTCCATCTCCGCCGCATTGCGGGCGGCCGCGACTAGGCCGGCTACCTGCTGGCCCTCCTCTGAGGTTGCCACGGCCTGGCCCTAGGCCACCCTGACAGAAGCATCGGCCCGGCGCCACCCTAAGATCAGCTCTAGGTGCCCCGACGCCCTGCACCGATCTTACTCCTGAAGATCGCCTCGAAGCTGATCCAGCACAGAGAGGGCCTCCTCCAGAACACCACGCACGGCGGAAGAATCATAGCCCAGCGGCATGATGGATGGGGGAGAAGACCGCGCCAGCGTCTGGACCGGCGAAGCAGCAGCGGCAGAAAGGGCCGAGGGCTCCGAAGCCTTGGGGCCTCAGTAGGCGAGCTGAGGGCAGGAGCCTCCGGAGCTGGCTTGGCCGCAGGGATTGCCTTCTCCTGAGGCTGGGCCTCGGAGCCTCGGGAGGACAACCTTGCCGTAGGAGCACACGGGCCGGCCTCGTCCTTTTGTGCCAGAGGTGGCGCGGCCGCGGCAAGCTGCTTGGCCTCGGCGCTTTTGGCCTCCTCCTCCTTCTTCTTCACCGCCGGCGTTGGCTTGACCACAAAGAGGGAAATATCAGAACACTGCGTCAAGAGCAGGGAGCAAGAACAAGACGGCGCACTTAGTGGTCCACGGCAACGTAATCCCTCGTCCTCTTCAGGAGTGCGATGCCCATGGGCTTCGTAGGCATGGGCGCCGTTGCGCCAGCCTCAGGGGTGGACGAGCCCACGGCCGACGTTGCGATGGTGGCGGTCGACGATGAGGCAGAGGCACCGCCCCGGGGAAGCAGTGATGACCTATCCCTCTTCAGGGTCCCCTGCCTCAGCCCCTTGCGGGGAGTGCCCCCGGACCTCGTGGCGACCCCAACAGAGCGCTCCCTGACTGGGTGCTCGTCGTCATCGTCGTCGTCGGAAAGGCCGCGGAGGAGATTGGTCTGTCACGGGGGAGAGGTCTCTCCTACCCCCTCCCAGGTGGCATCCGAGTCAGCCTTCTCCTCCTTGTCGGACTCGCCAGAGGATACCATCACCAGAGAGCCTGGCGGCAGGGAAGGCTCCAGCGGCACGAGCCCCTGTTCGTCGAAGACAGGCATGGCGTCGGCAATCTTCTCCCCATTGGCGCGGCAGTACAACGGGAGATGGGTGTCCGGGGGCAACCCTGGTCCTTCCCGAGCAAGTTTCTCCGCCTTCAGGTCAGCCGTCATCTTCTCCAGCAACAGCTCCGCCAGGGGATCAGTGAGCTTCTCATGAGACCACCCTTCCCGGGGTGTCGGCAGCCGGTCGGCAGATCCAGCCGGGGATAGGAGCACTTGGCGTCCATGAAGATCCACTTGTTCCGGAAGTCTTCCACCTTCTTCCCGACCCGCAAAATTGCATTGCTTCCATTGGCCGCGATGAAGCAGGCGCGCCCCGAGCACTAGTTGCCATTGATCCGGAGGTAGAAGAAGTAGCAAAATAGCGCCACAGAGGGCATCAGCCCCACGAACACCTTATAGTAGAAGGCAAGGATTGAAAGTAGGAGGATGGAGTTGGGGTGAAGATGGAGGGCATAGAGCTTGTAATGGCGAAGGATGGCGTAGAAGAAACTGGAGAAGGGGGAACCAGCCCAGCAAAGACGCTGTGCAGGAGGAAGGGTTAGCGGTGCCCCCCAAGGCTTCTGGCTTGGCAGAGCCGACCCAGAGTGCCGTCTCTCCTCCTTTGTTGCTGCTAATCACCGTGAGTTGGAGCGTGGTGGTGAGGTGCTTCTCTTCAGTGATGGTGGATGTGCTCAAGGCCGGCTCGAACCAAGGAGGTGAGCGCGCGGTCGGAGCTAGAGACTTTTCCTTATCGGAGGCCATTGGTGGAGAGCTCAGGGAGGATCGGCAGATCTGGAGGCTTTTCCGAAGCGGAAGGAGAAGGGGATCTGGAGCAAGACGAAGGAAGGGCAATGAAGGCTCCACAGAAGGCACCATCCTTATTGTCATCTAGGAGCGTTTGCCGAGGCCCCATGGGGAAGCGGAGACGCCCATGTCCCATCAATCGCCACGCGTCGACCAAGGCCGCAGGCGGTTAGCGCCCGTGGCGCTGCACACTTGCCCTTTCGCTTCGCCTCGAAGCTAAGTCCGAGCGCGCCTTGGGCCCAGGGGCTACCGTCTGCGTTCTGGAACGGGGGTACCCAGACTTGCCTACCTGCGGCCCATGACATGGCTACATCGATGGCCTGATATGGCCCAACTTCAGCATCAACAACTCAAGACCCTCGCGAGGGGCCAAGCCTCGCGAGGCGGACGACACCAAGACCTCCACCAGGGGCGGCCTCCCCAGGCTCGCTCCCGAGGAGTGGATATTTCTATGCAAGCTTCACCTCGTGAGATCCAGATGATGTGAGCCATGACGACCTAGGCCAGGCGGGCGCCAGCGGGCGCGGTGTACCAGTTTCCTCTTTGGTGCTAAGGAGGCAAGCGCAGGCGCGGAGTCTTGAGGAATCAGCCCAAGGTCTCCATTCCCGTGCAACAAGACCAATACCGCTAGGACGGCAGGACGGAGGTCATCACCGAGCCCACCACAACGTCATGACCAGAGGCTTTTGCAGGGAAGACTACTTTTGTCAGGATAGCATGTACTAGCTTCCCCCCTTCGAATTTGGCCGTTGTGGGATCCCTTCCCGCCTTCATTTGGGAAGAGGACAAAGGCCACTATAAATAGGACTTAGCCACCACCATAGAAGGGACGGATCATTCAGATCATCCTCTCACCCACCAGCTCACTCGAGCCCAAGAAATCCTCTCCTCTGGAGGTTGCTTGCCACTGTACTAGTTCATCCTCAGCCCCTCAAGGCCAATCCACCACAAAGCAGGAGTATGGTATTACACCGCAAGGTGGCCCGAACCTGGGTAAACTACTGTGTCTCTTTTCGATTCAGTTCGTCGAGCTAGGCCGTGATATTAGCGAGTAGGCACACTGGGGAGGACGAGTTCTTCACATGCACCCCAGAGTTTGAACCTCTCAAGGGTCTGCGGAACCTGAAATCCGACAGGTTTGGTTTGTCCAACTAGATTGGTTTTTCTTGCAATGGGAGAGGGGCTTAGCTTTGGGTCAATCTTGCATGATTTCAGCCAGTGACAAAGTAGGGGTAGCGAGACATGTATTGAATTATTGCCATCGAGGATAAAAATATGGGGTTTACATCATGATTTGGCCGTTGCGTGATTTCAGCCAATGACAAAGTAGGGGTAGCGAGACACGTATTGCATGATCTCTACATCATGTCATCTTACTTAATGCGTTACTCCATTCTTTATGAACTTAATACTCTAGATGCATGCTGGATAGCGGTCGATGTGTGGAGTAATAGTGGTAGATGCAGGCATGAGTCGGCCTACTTGACAGGAACGTGATGCCTATATTTCATAATCATTGCCTTGGATATCGTCATAACTTTGCGTTTTTGTATCAATTGCTCGACAGTAATTTGTTCACCCACCGTATTATTTTCCTTCAAGAGAGAGGCCTCTAGTGAAACCTATGGCCCTCGGGTCTATTTTCCATCATATTAATTTATGATCTACTATTTTGCAATCTTTTACTTTCATATCTATAAACCAAAAAACCAAAAAATATTTTATCTTTTGTTTAGTTTTATTTATCTATCTCTATCAGATCTCACCTTTGCAAGTGACCGTGAAGGGAATGACAACCCCTTTATCACGTTGGGTGCAAGTGTTTGATTGTTTCTGCAGGTATTGGTGATTTGCGCGTTCTTCTCCTACTGGATTGATATCTTGGTTCTTAACTGAGGGAAATACTTATCTCCAATTTGCTGCATCACCCTTTCCTCTTCAAGGGAAAAACCAACGCAAGCTCAAGAAGAAGCAGGACGCAGCCCCAGCTAGACCAAGTTTGGATTAGTTGCAAGAAAACGGAGATATACGTTCACGTTTAATCTTAGTTCAACTGCACAAAATGATATCCACGAGCTTCACGACCAACCTTGATGTTGCTCAATTTTATTGCACCTAATGAAGAAGAAGCTACTAGCTCATGGGACCAAGTACTTGCTAACTGCATTGTCGGATTCCGGGCTCCGTAGACCCTGGATAGATTCAAACTCTGGGGTGCATGCAAAGGACTCAACCTCCCCATTCTGCCAACTCATCGATCCCACGGCCTAGCTCGATGAACTGGAAGGAAATGGGACACATCAGTTTACCCAGGTTCGGGCCACCTTGAGGTGTAAAACCCTACACCTGCTTTGTGGTGGATTGGCCTCGAGGTGGGCTGAGGATGAACTAGTACAGTGGAAGAACAACCTCAGGAGGTGTGTTCTTGTGTTTGTGTGAGATGGTGGTTGTGAGGATGGACTGGATCCGGATCCCCTCCTATTGTCACACCCTGATTTTCATACCACAACACTTAAGCTAATAAATCATGATAAAATGTGGTTTGACAAAAACTTTTGAGTGTTTTGTCTTTGCTTTGATTGAATGTTTGACTGTTGTTTGCAAGTGCTCTAAAACTCAAATAAATTATCCAACTCTTATACTCCTTCCCCTTGATCCAAATCCTTGCCCAATGATCATGCCATGTGTATAGAACATAAAAATAATTTCTTACAAAAATAATTTGGCCAAATAGTATTTTCAAAAATTAGTTTTCCAAAAACCCTTGAATTGAGATTTGCACTGCAAGTACTTAATTAAGGGCAGTAAAAATCTTTCCAGAAATATATTTGACTCCTATTAGATATAGGACACCCAGAAACCACAAAAATATAATTTTAAAAGTTATTTTCCTATTTTATTTAAAGGCTTTTTTCTTAAGTCCAGAAATGGTCATTAATAGGTTAAAATTATTTTAATGCTTTAAAAATATTTGGGAAAAATCCAGCAAAACTTAGCAGACATATATTGTCCATATATAAAAGTTTCAACACATGGTCATGTTCAAAATATTGGTCAAATCCCTCAAAAACCCTTTCTGGATATTTCAAGCTTTTGAAATATTTACAAAGGAAATATTCCCCAAAAATTCAAGAAAATTCTATCATGTCAAATATGACATGCTTGATGATCTTGCCAAGTCTCATGTCATGGAGAATAGTATGACCCCATGAAATCCTCTCAAAACCACTTCTGTCCTTTTTCAAGTTTGAACAACTTTGCACTGTCAAACATGTCCAAATGCTCTCAAACTTGGTGCACATGCTCAAATGGTGTAATAATGCATCTAGACCAAATGGCACAAGTTGGAGAGAATGTTATCTTGATCAAAGTGCCCCAAAACCCTCTCTGTCCAGAACCAAATTTGAACAACTTTACATTGGCAACTTTCTCCTTTTGATCTCAACTTTTGTGGACATGTTCAAAACCTCAAATGATGTCACTACACTAAGTTGTGCATCAAGGAGAATAGCTTTGCATGACTAAATCATGAAAAGTCCATTTCTGTTGATTTTTAGGGTTTACGAAAGTTGCATTGGCAACTTTTCCCAAATGGACTCAATCTTGGTGGAACCACTTGTTTTCTCATGCCATTTGGCCCTGTCAAGCCTTATGACAAGAGGAGTTCATCTTCTTTCCCAAATCAACAACAAGCACCTTCTGCCATTTTTCTAAAAACACCAATTTGACCACTTCCACTAATCTCCATGAGTTCTACTTTTTACCACCACCCCTACTAGTTCCCCTCTACCTCTGGTGTGCTTCCCCGCCCGAGAGGCAATGATGAAGGGGGCAGGGATCCACTTTTCTTCTCTGGGCAGCAGCATTTCCACTCTCTCTCAACTCCCTCTCCCCTCCAGTGGATTCCCAGGGCATCCAATGCCATGGCCACATTGTTTACTCCCCCTTGCAGCTGCCAGACACAAGTGGGCGCGTGAGGACGCGAGAAAAAGCCGCGGGTGCCGGCCATTTGCGCGCTCTGGAGCACGTCAGCGTAATCCCGACAGTTGACGCCGCGTCCCCCGACCACCTCGAGCCTCCCCCTTGCGCCAGTCGAGGTGCCTCGACGTCTGCAACACGCCACCATGCTGGCCCCCTCCTTCCCCTCTCTGTCCTGCCCATGCCGCGCGTGCCCAGAGCCGCCCGAGCAAGCCAATGCGCGTGCGAGCTCATGGCTCCACCCGGAGCTCTCCCCGCTCCTTCTCTCCCTTCCCCTGGCCGTAGACCATCTCTACAAACGCCCCGGACACGCACACGCGAGCCCCCGTGACCCCTAGCAACAGCAACGACCTCGCCGGCGCACCCGTCCACGGTGCACCTCGCCCCCTTCTATTTAAAGCCACCCCCGAGCCCCCTCTCTACTCCTTTGGCTTTCTCTCCCTCCCGTGCACCCCATGGACCGACCCACTTCCCTCCTCGCGCCCTCCATATCCCCCCATGGACGGAGAACCGCCGCCGGCCCCGTGCTAAATTCGGGCTATCCCGAGCCTCTATTCTCTCCCTAGCCACTCCAGAGCACCCTCACCACCACCGCCGACTCGCCCCACACTCCATTTCCTCCTCCCCGTGCCTGCCTCGCTGTGCCAAACCTCGCCGACAGCCTCCTCCACGGCCATCCAGGCCATCGCCGCTACGGCCCTCCCCGGCATGCGTGAAGCACATGGATGGGTGCGGCGTGGCCTCCTGAGCATGCCGGTGGGCGGAGCGTCGCCTGAGATGCTCTGTAGCGCCGGTCCTCCCCGCGGCCGGAGCGCGCGTGGGAGGTTGAAGACGGCCTGCTACTGGTCCCCCGCGCGTCAGCAACCCAGCAGGCGGGCCCGACCATTTAAGTGGAAACGGCTTCGGCTGGATCTGCCTCCCATGCGCGAAGGCGCACCCCTGTGAAGCCGCCTTCGACATCACCACCTCTGCCCGCGCAGCCGAGCCACTGGGCCGGCCCACGGTCTATCTGTCGCCCGTTCGCAGGATAAGGTTAAAGCCTTATTTCCTTTTTATGGGGCACCGGAGACACCGTTGGTACCCCGTGCCAGTGGTATGTGACGAATATGGGAGCGAGGCTCCACAATTTTAAGATGTGAAATGTTGGGCATGGGGGTTACTACCAATCGAGTGGACTCTATGTTACTGTCGTCTAGGGAAAGATAGTGATCGGGTGCTTACCCCGGGTACTTGAGGTACCGCGGGTCGTGGATGACACGGAAGTTCCCTGGATCTTGTGGGAAAAGTGTGCAACCTCTGCAGAGTATAAAACTATTCGAATAGCCATGTCCACGGTCAAGGACAGTTGGGTGGTGCTGCTTAGACTGCGTCCATATGTTTCTGGAAAACAACACAGTTTGGTAAATCTGTTGACGTGATTTGTGAGGAAGTCACGATGAGCTTGAGCATGAGTTATTCACAACTCTCTCTCGATGTTGATGTCTGTAACCTCCTGATACTTGTTGCAGACGCATTCATACCCTTGATAAATGTTGATCATACTTGCGTGAGAAAAACTAGCTTTCCGCAAAAATGCCAATTCAGCAGTAGTGCCTTGCATAATTATCCTGTTATCACGCTTGGGTTGCTTGCGAGTACATTCAAAGTACTCATTGGCTTGCCACTGGTTATTTTATTGGCCAGGCATGAAAGAACAGGATATGATGAAGAATACTTCGTGACGAACATGCAAGCTAGGACGCTTCCCAGTCAGAATGCCTGTAGGGTTAAGGCAGATGGCATGGGTCCAAGTTATCGATGAAGATTTCCGCTGCGATGTTATACTCAAGACTTGACCATAATGGTCCTACTTGTGTAATACGGTATGTATGGATGTAAGACTCTTGTTATTCAGCTTCTATGTGTTCAGTGAGCATTGATCTCTGGGATCACTGTACACGTGCATTAGGTGATCACGACTTATGAGTCGGGGTCCCCACAGAGCTGGTACCAGAGCCATCCTGACTGTAGGAAGCCTTAGTTAGCATGGTCGTTAGTTAGGGTAAAACTATTTCCAAAACTATTACTAGTTTTCAAAACTATCTATACTTCTCTTCCCTTCTCAGTTTTTCGAAAACTAAGGTATATTTTCCTTATTGATCTCTTCCCCTTCAAAACTTTTGGTCGCTACTACCCTTATGCCCCTGACCACAGGATTCCTTGTAATCCTCGAAGGAGTACACCTTGCCAAACACTCACCCACCTCTTCTGAACACAAGATTGGCGACACTCGAGCAAACGATGCCAACAGAAGATACGTCTTCGAGGAATGAGGACATGAAGACCCAGAGGATGGTGATACCTTTGAATTTGCCCCAGGATGATGCAACCTTGGCCTACGATGATCAGGGCATAGGATATGCAAGATAATGATATACATCGCTAATAGAGCAACCCTGTCCTTACTGTTGTTGTATCGGCAACCACCGGTGGATGAGAACCTCGCCATTTGGTCCGCCTCACTATAGTGAGCAGGAAAACGGTTCTCTTCGTCCCCCGCTCTCGGTGTCAATGTTGTCATCAACGTAACCGACAGGATGGACCTCTACTATGCCTTGTTTATGTCATTGCATAAAGGATTGCTTACGTGGAACCCTTGACGCCTTAGAAGGCAAAATGGATTATCATGATTAAGAAGACAACCGAAGACCGAGTCAATGCCAACTTCGAGGAGCCACCTTCACCCCGTCACTTCAATAGGCGAGAAGTCATTGAAGACTCTTCAGGCTCAACCCGGATCGTTTCATCGAACAACTACAAGAGATGTAGCGACACCTGAGGAAAACCCAGAAGACTGCACGAGGCACGGAGCAAAGCACGACTACTGAATCCGAGGACCCCTACGGTAGGATGAGTCGTGTACCCCCTATGCGCAGTCGAGTCCATATGATGGTTCGAATAGAACCATGATTGTGTGTTGCTTGTTTTTATTTGTTTGTGTTTTGGTATCAGTCGCTCTTTTTGCCCTAGGCAACAAGTAAGCGACAATATCACCTTCCTTATCTTGATGCTTGTGCTTGGCTCTTTTGGCACTTGTTTGTTTGCACCTACACTATAGAACCCCCTTTAGGCATCCCCCATCTATGCTACTTCCCCTCTCACCTCTTTCATCAACCAAAGACCAGCAAGACAAGATGCACTGAGGATTCCACCTCGGCAACCAACTAGCACTGGAGACTTTTGTTGCAGCCTCCTCGACCAAGTGCAACCCAGTAGAGTTATGTCTACTCTTCAAGATTAGAAGCCCATCCCTAGACCCTTCGAGACTTCACAATATACCCCAGCTCGAATCCTTAACCATGAGGTTAACCTGCGAAATCGCAAGAGAACCAGTTAAGCCTCCGTAACCTTGCACAACACTGGGTTCATTATGGAACTAGTGGACGTAATGAGCAAGCACATTGTCATCCTAATATAGCACAAGAATTGACGATGCCATAGGAAAGACCAGTTTGAGGATATAGGAATAGAGGACAAATGACTTGATGAGTTTATATCAATGACTTTGAGAAATTTTATGAGACTATTTGGTGGATTATGAGGCTTTCATGTTGGTAGATGAACTTGGTGGGATCAGTTAATGGAGTAGCATGACTTTCATTACCCCTGAGTAAATTGGATTTAGTAGGACAATTATGATCGCAAGCTGGGATTCTTGAAGGTATAGGGATTTGTCTTAACCAGGGGATATTGATAGGAGATAGTTGACAATACAAGTATGACTTGGGGTAAACATGTAGGAATTCTCGTTGGACATGAGATTTGGATTTAAGGAGGTGATTCTAGTTGAGTATAGATGCTGAGTATATCTACATGGTTCGGAGTAAATTGGATTTAGACTGATGATCTCGATCATGATACCATGTTTTTCGGTGGACGATAAACTAGGAGATTGGATTAATTGTCGGAGTTGATTTAGGATTCTATATAAGCTTGACCTTGGAGTTTACTTGACCATGATAATGGGAATCGGTGGACTGACTATAGAAAAGATAGCCCTTTCCAGTATTTGTGGATTATAGGGCATTAGAAGATCGTGTGGAACACCATAAACATTGGATTTGTAGAATTAATGGAAGTTAACGGGTTGTTGGAGTTGATTCATAGGAAGGAAACAAGATTTTGGAGTGGCATACGACGTGTTTCCTTAGAATAGAGATGCACTAAGATGGACCTTGGAAGAATAGGATGAGCACTTGGATTGTCATGATTAATTGAAGCTTAGCAGCTTGTATGCTCTACCCATGGATTTTTACATAGGATAGCCATACACATGAGTTTGAGGATCATAGACTTATATGATTTTGTTAAACCTCCTCTCGAGAGTGATAAGGATATGAATAGCATGAGTGATGATTGGAGTTGACCTACACAAGATGATTCTTTTGGTAATATGATGTGATTTGTTTGAAGGACTAGGTAGAACTATTGGCATCTCAGAAACTGTGCTCAAGGATAAGATGATAAACGTTCACCCGCACACTAGAATCCTTGAGAATCCTTAAACCCTGCCAAGCCACAACATGGTCGGATCATGACCATGGGCCTTGACTCTAGGATGATAAGACTTTGGCCATACTCAACCAAACCACCACCAATGCCCTAGTCTACTTTACGTACCCCATATACTTCATGGAGTACTAGGACAAGTTAGTTGTCATCCTTATTTGATGACATACTTGTCTACCCGAAGATGGAAGAAGAATCGTTCAGCTGGTTAAGGGACATCTGAAGACCGCCATGTCAAGGAGGAAGAACTAAACCAACCGCCATCGTGAAGAAGTAAACTCCTGCGTCGAAGACCATGTGTACCAACGGGTCACTCCTCTCAGAAGAACCAAGCATCTCCGTGTCAAGGGAAAACCCACACCAAGATTTAACAACCCCCTCCGGGATCGCTACGAGACGAAGGGAAGACAGTTACCAGCTGGAGTTGCCACCTGAGTTACCTGATGTGCACAACATTTTCCATGCATCACAACCCTGGAAGTGTTTCCAACTTCCTGATAAGCCCGATCTCTACAAGGATATCGATCACCAAACCATCGACCCCTAGCCCAATCTAACCTACCGCGAGCTACCCATTAGCAGCCTGGATCAAGAAGAACGTCATACACAAAGCCACACCATCAAGTACCCCAAGGTTCAATGGAGCACCACACGGAAGCAGAAGCAACATGAGGACTTGAAGACTACCCCAGACCCAAGTTTCTGTACCCCTTTCCGCGCCTAGTCTGGGAATCTCGGGGACGAGATTCTTGTAAGGGGGGTAGGTCTGTCACACCCTGATTTTCATGCCACAACACTTAAGCTAATAAATCATGATAAAATGTGGTTTGACAAAAACTTTTGAGTGTTTTGTCTTTGCTTTGATTGAATGTTTGACTCTTGTTTGCAAGTGCTCTAAAAATAAAATAAATTATCCAACTCTTATACTCTTTCCCCTTGATCCAAATCCTTGCCCAATGATCATGCCATGTGTATAGAACATAAAAATAATTTCTTACAAAAATAATTTGAGCAAATAGTATTTTCAAAAATTAGTTTTCCAAAAACCCCTGAATTGAGATTTGCACTGCAAGTACTTAATTAAGGGAAGTAAAAATCTTTCCAAAAATATATTTGACTCCTATTAGATATAGGACACCCAGAAACCACAAAAATATATTTTTAAAAGTTATTTTCCTATTTTATTTAAAGGCTTTTATTAAGTCCAGAAATGGTCTTTAATAGGTTAAAATTATTTTAATGCTTTAAAAATATTTGGGAAAAACCGAGGGAAACTCAGCGGACATATATTGTCCATATATAAGAGTTTCAACACATGGTCATGTTCAAAATATTGGTCAAATCCCTCAAAAACCCTTTCTTCATATTTCAAGCTTTTGAAATATTTACAAAGGAAATATTCCCCCAAAATTCCAAGAAAATTCTATCATGTCACATATGACATGCTTGATGATCTTGCCAAGTCTCATGTCATGGAGAATAGTATAACCCCATGAAATCCTCTCAAAACCACTTCTGTCCCTTTTCAAGTTTGAACAACTTTGCACTGTCAAACATGTCCAAATGCTCTCAAACTTGGTGCACATGCTCAAATGGTGTAATAATGCATCTAGACCAAATGGCACAAGTTGGAGAGAATGTTATCTTGATCAAAGTGCCCCAAAACCCTCTCTGTCCAGAACCAAATTTGAACAACTTTACATTGGCAACTTTCTCCTTTTGATCTCAACTTTTGTGGACATGTTCAGAACCTCAAATGATGACACTACACTAAGTTGTGCATCAAGGAGAATAGCTTTGCATGACTAAATCTTGAAAAGTCCATTTCTGTTGATTTCTAGGGTTTACAAAAGTTGCATTGGCAACTTTTCCCAAATGGACTCAATCTTGGTGGAACCACTTGTTTTCTCATGCCATTTGGCCCTGTCAAGCCTTATGACAAGAGGAGTTCATCTTCTTTCCCAAATCAACAACAAACACCTTCTGGCATTTTTCTAAAAACACCAATTTGACCACTTCCACTAATCTCCATGAGTTCTAGTTTTTACCACCACCCCTACTAGTTCCCCTCTACCTCTGGTGTGCTTCCCCGCCCGAGAGGCAATGATGAAGGGGGGCAGGGATCCACTTTTTTTCTCTGGGCAGCAGCATTTCCACTCTCTCTCAACTCCCTCTCCCCTCCAGTGGATTCCCAGGGCATCCAATGCCATGGCCACATTGTTTACTCCCCATTGCAGCTGCCAGACACAAGTGGGCGTGTGAGGACGCGAGAAAAAGCCGCGGGTGCCGGCCATTTGTGCGCTCTGGAGCACGTCAGCGTGCTCCCGACCGTTGACGCCGCGTCCCCCGACCACCTCGAGCCTCCCCCTTGCGCTAGTCGAGGTGCCTCGACGTCCGCAACACGCCACCATGCTGGCCCCCTCCTTCCCCTCTCTGTCCTGCCCATGCCGCGCGTGCCTAGAGCCGCCCGAGCCCGCCAATGCGCGTGCGAGCTCATGGCTCCACCCGGAGCTCTCCCCGCTCCTTCTCTCCCTTCCCCTGGCCGTAGACCATCTCTACAAACGCCCCGGACACGCACACGCGAGCCCCCGTGACCCCTAGCAACGGCAGCGACCTCGCCGGCGCACCTGTCCACGGTGCACCTCGCCCCCTTCTATTTAAAGCCACCCCCGAGCCCCCTCTCTACTCCTTTGGCTTTCTCTCCCTCCCGTGCACCCCCTGGACCGACCCACTTCCCTCCTCGCGCCCACCATATCCCCCCATGGACGGAGAACCGCCGCCGGCCCCGTGCTAAATTCGGGCTATCCCGAGCCTCTATTCTCTCCCTAGCCACTCCAGAGCCCCCTCACCACCACCGCCGACTCGCCCCACACTCCATTTCCTCCTCCCCGTGCCTGCCTCGCTGTGCCAAACCTCGCTGACAGCCTCCTCCGCGGCCATCCAGGCCATCGCCGCTACGGCCCTCCCCGGCATGCGTGAAGCACATGGATGGGTGCGGCGTGGCCTCCTGAGCACGCCGGTGGGCGGAGCGTCGCCTGAGATGCTCTGTAGCGCCGGCAATTGCCAGCGGGAGCCGGTCCTCCCTGCGGCTGGAGCGCGCGCGGGAGGTTGAAGACGGCCTGCTGCTGGGCCCCGCGCGTCAGCAACCCAGCAGGCGGGCCCGACCATTTAAGTGGAAACGGCTTCGGCTGGATCTGCCTCCCATGCGCGAAGGCGCACCCCTGTGAAGCCGCCTTCGACATCACCACCTCTGCCCGCGCAGCCGAGCCACTGGGCCGGCCCACGGTCTATCTGTCGCCCGTGCGCAGGATAAGGTTAAAGCCTTATTTCCTTTTTCTTTTTCCAGTCAACTTCATAAATCCATAAATAATTCAAATTAACTCCAAATTTGATGATTCAAATTTTTAGTAGTTTCTATATTCATGCCCTATCTCAAGGTGCTATTTGCACATTTTTCCAGAAATATTTCTTTCACAAATAATTATCAAATACCATTTTTCCATTGCTATCATAAACTTTAGAAAATCACAAAGTGCTCAAATTTGATCCAAATGCCATGATTCAAATTCCTAGATGCTTCTAAGTTCATAACTTAGCTTATGAACATTTTTCTTAATACTTTCTGTCCCACATAAAATAATGAGCCATTTCTTCATATTTGTCAACTTTGCAAATTCATAGGAAATTCAATTGAACTCCAAATCCAGTGAAACCAACTCCCAGATGCTTCTAAAATCATGATTTGCTAAATGGGTGCCTTTGCTCATCTTTCAAAAATATATTTCTGTACACTTCTTGCAAATCCATAAACCCCTTGATTCCATCATATTGAAATGTTCAGAAATATTCACTAATCCAATTCCAATGAAACCACCCTGGTTATTTTTCATATGACCAGGGGAGTCCTAGAAAAGTCAAATTAATATTTTTAGAGCACTTTTATTTTCTGCCTTGTTGTGTTGCTTATTATGGTTGCTTTCGACGATAGTTGATGAAGTAGACGAAATGCTTGGAGTTGGACCAGAGATATTTGAAGACTTGAAGACTCTGATGAACCAGGCAAGCAACCCTTTGACCATGTCTATGAAATCCTTTTTATGCATGTCATATAGCACCATATTGTTGTTGCAACAGAATCATGATGAGGTGGTAACCACCTTGATGGGTTGCCTCCGTTACTTCCCCGTTGATACTTGCATTGTGCATGACCCTACCTCCTTATGAGGGTTATGCCGGTGGGAGTAGATAGGATGCTAAAGTAGATGCTACGCAAGTGGGTCAGGGTTATGCATGGAAAGAAACAAGTGTGGTTTGACATACTTGCAAACAGCCCCAGTGGGTGCCACTGATGCCCCTGGGAGATGATGATGAACTAGGTCACTACTTGGTGGAGAAGTAGTGTACCGAGGCTTGGTAAAAGTGTTGTTTACATAGACGGATTAGATTTAAGATTTGTCGACTGTCCCAACCTTACATGCGCAACCACTCTACCCTTATATGGAAAAGGGCATTATTGATTACCTAGGCCGATACTAGCTAGGAGCCCGCATTACTAGTGACAGGGGAGAGTTGGTGCTCTCTCTCGGGACGGGGTCGTGCCAGGTAGGGCGGCCAAGAACATTTTTATGGGGCACCGGACACACCGTTGGTACCCCGTGCCAGTGGTATGTGATGAATATGGGAGCGAGGCTCCACAATTTTAAGATGTGAAATGTTGGGCACGGGGGTTACTACCAATCAAGTGGACTCTATGTTAGTGTCGTCTAGGGAAAGATAGTGATCGGGTGCTTACCCCGGGTACTTGAGGTACCGCGGGTCGTGGATGACACGGAAGTTCCCCGGATCTTGTGGGAAAAGTGTGCAACCTCTGCAGAGTGTAAAACTATTCGAATAGCCGTGTCCACGGTCATGGACAGTTGGGTGGTGCTGCTTAGACTACGTCCATATGTTTCTGGAAAACAACACAGTTTGGTAAATCTGTTGACGTGATTCATGAGGAAGTCATGATGAGCTTGAGCATGAGTTGTTCACAACTCTCTCTTGATGTTGATGTCTGTAACCTCCTGATACTTGTTGCAGACGCATTCATACCCTTGATAAATGTTGATCATACTTGCGTGAGAAAAACTAGCTTTTTGCAAAAATGCCAATTCAGCAGTAGTGCCTTGCATAATTATCCTGTTATCACCCTTGGGTTGCTTGCGAGTACATTCAAAGTACTCATTGGCTTGCCACTGGTTATTTTATTGGCCAGGCATGAAAGAACAGGATATGATGAAGAATACTTCGTGACAAACATGCAAGCTAGGACGCTTCCCAGTCAGAATGCCTGTAGGGTTAAGGCAGATGTCATGGGTCCAAGTTATCGATGAAGATTTCCGCTGCGAAGTTATACTCAAGACTTGACCATAATGGTCCTACTTGTGTAATACGGTATGTATGGATGTAAGACTCTTGTTATTCAGCTTCTATGTGTTCAGTGAGCATTGATCTCTGGGATCACTGTACACGTGCATTCGGTGATCACGACTTATGAGTCGGGGTCCCCACATCTATTGTGGTGGCTAGGCTCTATTTATGGTGTCCTTGGTCCTCTTCCCATAATGAAGGCGGGAAGGGATCCCACAACGGCCAAATTTGAAGGGAGACAACTAGTACATCTTATCCTGAAAAAACGTAGTCTTCGCCTGCAAAGCTTCAGGTCGTCTCGCGGTGGTGGGCTCGGCAGTGACCTCGGTCCTGCCGTCCTGGCGGTCTTGGTTGTCGGATCTCGGGTTCCGGCAAAACCCTCAAGGTTCGAACACTGGGGTGCGCACCAAGATCTCCCCCTACCAATCCACGCCCTAACCTTGCTACGATCTTAGAGGCTAGCTCGACGAACTCGCAACACAAGGGACACAAGATTTATACTGGTTCGGGCCACCGTTGTGGTGTAATACCCTACTCCAGTGTGGTGGTGGTGGATTGCCTCTTGGGCTGACGATGAACAGTACAAGGGGAAGAACAGCCTCCTGAGGTGAGGTGTTCTTGTGCTTGGCTAACTTGTGTGGGTGAGGATAATCTCCATCAGTTGCCTCCTACGGTGGTGGCTAGCCCTATTTATATAGGCCCTGGTCCTCTCCCCAAATATTGAGCGGGAAGGGAGCCAACAACGACCAATTTGAAAGGGGACAACTAGTACAACTTATCCTGACAAAAGCAGTCTTCACCTGCAAAAGGCTCTGGCACTGACGCCGCCTTGGGCTCCATGGTGACCTCTGTCCTGCCGTCCTGCTGGTCTTGGTCTCGTTGCACCGATATGGAAACCTTTGCTTGACGCCTCGGTACTCCTCGCCTGCGCTTGCCTCCTTAGCACGAAAGAGGAAGCAAGGACACTGTGTGCGCTGGCGCCCGCCTGGAGCCCGCCTGCCCTTGGTCGTCATGGCTCACGTCACGAGAACCTCGCGAGGTTTGCCTAACCTTGATCTCTCCGCCCCTCGCGAGCCAACCTGGTGAGGCCATTCCCGAGGAGGTCTTGCGTCGTCCACCTCGCGAAGCTTGGCCCCTTGCGAGGGTCTTGAATGCTTGTTGGTGAAGATGCGCCATACGGGCCCGCTCGCAGAGCCATGCCGTGGGCCGCAGGCAGGCAAGTCTGGGGACCCCCGTTCCCAGAACGCCAACAGTAGCCCCCGGGCCCAAGGCGCGCTCGGACTTGGCTTCGAGGCGAAGCCAAATGGCAAGTGCGGAGCACCGCGGGCCCCAATGGCCTGCGGCCTTGGTCGACGCGTGGCGGTTTATTGGACGTGGGCGTCTCCGCTTCCCCACGCAGCCTTGGAATCCGCCTGGCTAGGCGGCCACTGCAACCTACATAGTTATTCTTCCATCGCCAGTGCCATACTCCCCCAATTCCTCTGCTTTCCCAGGACTATGCTCCTCTTTCCAATCTGACCTGAGCTCTGCCCACTCCATCGCCATAGCGCCGAAACAAGCGGGTAAGGGGAAGAAACCTCTGTCTTCGGCCAGCGCGCCTCCGGCCATCGAGCCCGCAGTTGGCCGATCGCTGGTGCTCAACGATGAGGCCATGGGAAAAGTGCGCCCCATGCTTGCGTCTTGCTTCAATGAGTGGGGAGGAACGATGGCCTAGCCTGCGTCTCGAGCTCGTGTTGATAGGACAGCCACCGTGGTCCTGCTTTTCATCGACGCCCTTTGGGCTGGCCTTGTCCCCCCTTCTCCGCTTTCTTCAACGCAGTGCTTGAACATTACCAGATCCACATGCTGCATCTTGATCCCCAATATGTGACCCTTCTTGCCGTCTTCGCCTTTGTATCTGAGGCCATGGTGGGCATTGCCCCTTCCGTGGCCCTTCCCCGCCACTTCTTCTCGCTACATCTGATTGACCCCCGACAGAGCTCGGGATGTGTGAGTTTCCGTGCCGCGGCAGAGACGGCTGGCTCGGGGATCGATTCTGACCTCCCGCCACCCAGGGGTAGACTCCGGACACGATGGGTGTTCGTAGACGCGGGGGCGCTCAGCCCCCTGCTCTCGCCTCCGTTGTCGCCCGCCGTCCCCAACTCCGGCTGGGGCCACGAGAAGCTCGCGAGCCATTGCCTTGTCTCCATCTGGCTCAGGGTGAAGAGGCTGAAAGACTGCGGCGTGATTGCACCTATGGTGGTGAAGGAGTTCGTCCGACGCCGAGTCGCTCTGCTTCAGTGCCATTCTCGGCCGATGTGAGCCTTGCTCAGCAACAAGGACCATATGAGGCTTCAGGAGTCCGGGCTCCCTCTTGAGACGCGGCAAACGGTGCTTGAGGTCCTGGCGGGCGTTCCGTTGCCAGACGATATGCCTGGGAAGAGTTGTCTATTGTACCGCTGCTCGAACAAGGAGGAATTCGTGGAGCACATGCTTTCCTTTGACGAGTGGGGGCTACGCCAAGACGGTCTGGTGGGGCCCCGCGAGAACCCCGTCAACGTGGTTCCCCTCTTCGCTGCTGGCGCCGAGCTCACCCCGAGTGTGGATGCAGGGAGGCGAGCACCGTCAGAGGCCAGTGGCTCGAGTGCCGAGGTGCTGATGTCGTCTGGGGCTCCTGAGGCGTCGTCCTTGGGAACCCGTGATCCTTGTCCTGGGGCGGCAGCTGCGGGGGCGACGCAGCACGCGACTCCTGAGGCCAAAGCTCCTGAGACCTCAGCTGGTCGCTGAGAGATGGCGCCCGATGACTCTCCTCAGCTCGGCGCATCTGAGGCTGTCCCTCCAAGCGCCTCTCCTGCTGCACCTCGTGCTGGCCGCCATGTCCAATGCTTCGGCCGGCTTTGCGTGGACTTCGAGGAGCTCTGGAAGAGGAAGGGATCCCCGAGTGGCAGCGGTGGTATCTTCGGGTCGTTGAAGCGGAGGAAGTACATCGCCATTGACGAGTAAGTACTGTATCTTTGTGGCTTCTTGAGTGCTGCTTTCCTCCCTGACGTTGGTCCTTCAGGATCCCTTCCACCAAAGCCGCTGAGTCTCCTGAGAAGCAGTCTCCTCTCTCCTCGTCTCCCTCGCTGACCTTGAGCGCCCCGAGCCTGCACACCGCCTTCGGTGCAGGGTCGGTTGGAGAGGCGCGCTCGCCTCTATGGCATCTTGAGCCTACGCCCTCGTCGTCCCTCCTTCACTGCCTTGCCTGGAGCTCAGCGAGCGTGCCGAGGGCTCCTCCTCTGGTCATGGACGGCGGCTGGATGGCTTCGGTCTTGGGCTCCTCTTCAAGCAGGGGGCCTCGACTCGTCCGGGCCCCTTGCGAGGCCTGGCTGGTCTCCGGGCGTGCTCCAGCCCCCAGCCCCCTGCTGGAAGGGAGCGAGCTGCTTCGGGCCCCGCCTGCAGCCCCCGCGGTGCAGGGCGAGATGGTCCGTGCGCTTGAGTTCGAGCACGGACGGAGCGTTGTTCGTCATGAGCTCTTCCAGGAGGCGATGGTCGCGATGAACCGGCTCGGTGAAGAACTCACGGATGTCGACGCGCGCCTCAAGGCTGAGGGTCTTCGGTTGGCGGAGGAGCGGCATAAGCTGAAAGTGGATAATGCGAAGGCTAAAGCTTCTCTCGTAACCTCGCGTGAAGCTCGCTCCCGAGCTCTAGAAGAGGCCCGAAAAGCTGACCGTCGTCGCGAGGCCACGGAGAGACGCGCGCGGGAGTTCCAAGCCTGGAGTGACTCCATGGAGCAGCAGTAGAGGCGCGCAGGGCCACCCTGGCACCGATGAGGGGGACGCCCATCAGAGAGGAAGAGATCCGCAGGCGCGAGGAGGCGCTGGCATTGGAAGCCATGGAGCGCAGCCTTGAGCTCGAGCGGCTGGAGACGAGGGAGCGCAAAATTGCCCAAGCGGAGGATGCCGTCGATGCTCGCGAGGCCAAAGCTCAGGAGGAGGTCGACCGCCGGGTGGCCGAAGCTCGCACGGATCTTGAGGGCAGACACGACCTGAAGTTGAAGCTAGTAGAAGCCGAGGCTGCAGGCAGGACTGCTGCACTCAAGTCCAGGTTGGTTGAGGTGGAGTGGCGCGAGGAGGCGGCCGTGGCCGCGTTGGCCTCGGCACAGGCAGAGCTGACCTCCGCCCGCGCCGAGCTGCTTCTTCAGCAGCGGGTCGATGACGCTGAGTCCGTCGCGAGGCAGAACAGGGAAGAGGTGCTCCAGCGGCGTACGCTGGAGCGAGTGCACGCCCCCATGCTTGAGGGCCTCAGGAACAGGGCCGACGCGACGCTGGGCCACATCTGCGATGCGAACGCCCCTCATCCCCACACGACCGACTACACCAGCCACCTTAGTTTTTCACCAAGGTGGTGACGCGCCTGGAGAACCATTCCGAGAGGGCTTGCCAGCTTGTTGAGGAGAGGATCCGTGGCCTGCTAGGGCGCGCGTTCTCCCGGGTCTTCAGCCACCTCCAGAATACCTACTCCGACTTCGACTTCGACGCCGCCATTGCCCCAGTTCCAAAGGCCATCCGGGGCGACCTGGCGCGGTGGGTGGAGGACAACGTGGATGCGCTGGTCAGGGCCTTCGCTTCTGATGATGACGCGGTGGTGGTCGCGGCAGACGAAGGTGACGTGGTCGACGACGGTGAGGGTGGCGCCGGCGAAGGTGATGGAGACGCCAGCGACGGCGAAGGCGGTGCCAGCGGTGCGTCTGGAGATGAAGTGGAGGGCGCGGCGAGCGACATGTCCGACTGATCCCATGTCTTTCTGCTGCTTACCCTGCATGTGAAAGCTTGGGCGGGGCCCCTAGAGATTGTAAGAGCATTTTGAGAGGGGGAGCCCCTCGTGTAAACAAACCGCAGCCTTTATTCTTTTATGCCAAGTAGAACATGTGTCTTCATGAACTCATGTATCCTGGGGCGAGTTTGTTGTTTTCGCAGTTTACCTTAGCCTGGTGGAGCCCCACACCGGTTCAGGAGGTTGCGCGTCCCGGGAAGCTCCTGAGAAGCCTGTCGACGCGCTCGAGGGGGCTGCGTGATGGGCAGCGCTAGCCGTGGCATGACATGCGCGTGGCGCGCATGCGCCGTGCCTAGCCCCGCTCGCGTGGAGCTCGTGAGTGGGAAGCGACGGGCGCAAACTCCAGATTAAGGCAAGAACCAGATAGCAAGAAACCGCTCGAACGAAAAAGGCACCCCCCGCGCGCATCAATGAAAATTCAACTTCAACTTAAATCCAAATCCAGAAGGCAAGGCTACAGAAAAGAGATCCAAAGCAAATGGCCGCGTCCGGCGCCTAGTCTAGTCTTCTTGTCTTCGAGTCTTCTCACCAGCGTGGAGCTAAGTGCTGCCACTAGGACATGGGAGGGAGTCCCCGAGGCCCGAGGGCGCCACTCCTGAGACTCCGGGGCGTGTACATCCCCACTCATTATTATGTGAGAGTGTCACTAGCGGAGACCTTCACAGGCGTGAGCCTTACTTCATATCGCCAGACAAGGGCCCCGCCTTGCGCCTCCCTCGACCACTGTTGGGGGCGACCGAAAACCAGGATGACACCAAGGGGCAAAGGGGACGCCAGCGGCACCCTCCGCGACCACGGGTCCTCTGCCGGGGGTAGGCTCTAGAGCACCTCCCCGGCAGAGGGCCTACCTCCGGGGGACGCCTTGCTCCGTGCAGCGCTGGGAAGGGCCTTTGTCCCGGCCTCCTTCCTGCAGCCCACAGCGTGCCCCCTAGCGGCAGGGAGGTCGACGAGCTGGGGCCGCCATCTACTGCTATGACCTGATTCTCCTGCGCACCATGGTTAGCGTAAGCCTGCTCCTGAGGAATTAGTGCTACCCTGTAGCTGTTGTCGCCGGCGCGGTTGGTGAGGCTTCCGGAGGGCTCCTAAAAGGTGCCGGCATTTAGCGCCTCCTCCTCCGAGCCCAGCTCGAGGAACAAGCCAGGGTCGTCTTCCAGCATATACTCCCGGTCCACCATGTGGGGCACGTAGGCCTCTGAGGCCGCCGCCTCAAAGACCTCGCCGTAGTGCCCCATGCTCCGTGTCGCCCGACCTAGCGTGCCACCTTGAGGATGGTAGGGTTGCATCCCGCCCGGTCCGTAGGTGGCAGCGCTCGTGCCCGTGCCCACCGGAGGTGGCGCGGGCGCGAGCGGTCATCCAACTCCGTTGGTTACACCGGTGTCGATGAAGTCTGGTGGTGCGCCTGTGGGCCTGCGGGCGCGGCGTGGTCCGCCATGCGACCCGGCCGCAGCTTGTGGCGTGAGCAGAGAGCAGAAGGGTGGCGCTCCTGAAGTCGCGGCATCCAAGAGCTCGGCGATGCGCTCTAGCAAAGCATCCCGGCCGCTATCCATTAACCGGCATCACAGAAGCTCTCGAGCCACTGTGAGCGCGGCCCTCATGTCTGCCTGCTCCCGTCGGGTGTGCGGCGCCGTGGCCGCAGCGTGGCTTGAGGCCCTTGCGGCCGCTCACACTTGTCGTGGAGTAAGAGCAGAGGGCGAGTGACCGCGCTACCCACGCCCCGCGGTGTTTGGCGCGGGGTTGAGGTCTTCTTGGGCAGACGGCGTCGCCCGGGCCGGCCAGGCTGCCCAGCAGTCGGTATTGGATCTTGAGTCGCCGGACATCGGAGCCGCGGAGCACTGAAGGATCAACGAGCGGATCGACTAGTGGAAGAAGAGCTTCGGTGCACCCCTACCTGGCTCGCCAAATGTCAGATCTCGGGTTCCGGCAAAACCCTCAAGGTTCAAACACTGGGGTGCGTGCCAAGATCTCCCCCTACCGATCCACACCCTAACCTCGCTACGATCTCAGAGGCTAGCTCGACAAACTCGCAACACAAGGGACACAAGATTTATACTGGTTCAGGCCACCGTTGTGGTGTAATACCCTACTTCAGTGTGGTGGTGGTGGACTGCCTCTTGGGCTGAGGATGAATAGTACAAGGGGAAGAACAACCTCCTGAGGTGAGGTGTTCTTGTGCTTGGCTAACTTGTGTGGGTGACGATGATCTCCATCAGTTGCCTCCTACGGTGGTGGCTAGCCCTATTTATAGAGGCCCTGGTCCTCTCCCCAAATATTGAGCGGGAAGGGAGCCAACAACGGCCAATTTGAAAGGGGACAGCTAGTACAGCTTATCCTGACAAAAGTAGTCTTCGCCTGCAAAAGGCTCTGGCGGTGACGCCGCCTTGGGCTCCATGGTGACCTCCATCTTGCTGTCCTGCTGGTCTTGGTGTCATTGCACCGATATGGAAACCTTTGCTTGACGCCTCGGTACTCCTCGCCTGCGCTTGCCTCCTTAGCACCAAGGAGGAAGCAAGGACACTGTGCGCGCTGGCGCCCGCCTGGCGCCCCCTGGCCTTGGTCGTCATGGCTCACGTCACCAGAACCTCGTGAGGTTTGCCTTGCCTTGATCTCTCCGCCCCTCGCGAGCCAACCTGGTGAGGCCGTTCCTGAGGAGGTCTTGCATCGTTCGCCTCACGAAGCTTGGCCCCTCGCGGGGGTCTTGAATGCTTGTTGGTGAAGATGGGCCGTACGGGCCCGCTCGCAAAGCCACGCCGTGGGCCGCAGGCAGGCAAGTCTGGGGACCCCCGTTCCCTGAACGCCGACATTGGTCTTGTAGCATGGAAGTGGAAACCTTTCGTTAATTCCGCGGGACTCTGCGCCTGCGCTTGTCTCCTTAGCACCAAAGACGAAACCTGCTGTACTGCGCCCACTGGCGCCCGCCTGGCATCGGTCGTCATGGCTTGCGTCATTCGATCCTCATAAGGTGAGGGCTTTCATAGAAATCTCCGCTCCTTAGGAGCCAGCTGAGGAGGCCGCTCCTTCTGGAGGTATTGGCGTCACCCGCCTCGTGAGGCTTGGCCCCTCACGAGGGTCTTGTGTTGCTGGTGCTGAAGATGGGCTGTACCAGGCCGTCGATGGAGCCACGCGGTGGGCCGCAGGCAGGCAAGTCTGGGTACCCCGGTTCCCAGAACGCCAACAGTAGCCCCCGGGCCCAAGGCACACGTGGACTTGGCTTTGAGGCGAAGCCAAAGGGCAAGGGCGGAGCGTCGCGGCCCCAACCGCCTACAGGCCAGGTCAACGCATGGCGCTTGATGAGACATGGGTGCATCCACTTCCCCACATGGCCTCGATAACTGCCAGGCTTGACGGATGCCTGTTGCAAGTGCAACTTTGCCATCATTGCCCTCTGTGCTCGCCCTTGGCTCCCCCTCTTTCCTGTGAGCTTGCGGCTCTTTCTCCAGATTCTGCGCCGGCTCCAATCCTCCCTTGATGCCATGGCCCCGAGGTCGAAGAAGAAGGGAAAAGCGTGTGCTCCTATCGAATCTCGGCCGGGCTTGGAGCCCACTCTTGATCGGTCGAAGGTGATCAATCGGGAGGGGCTTTACAAGGTCCGGCTGGCCCTGGCTGCCGATTCCAACGAGTGGAAGGCGACAACAGTCTGGCCTGCCTCCCGGGCTATGATCGACATGGGGGCCACCGAGATCCTCATCCATATTCATGCTCTCCTGGCTGGGTCGGTTCCCCTATCTCTGATTTATTCAATGCCATAATTTCGCATTACCAGATCCAAGCGCTGCATCTGGACCCCCGGTCCATCATCCTCCTTGCTACCTTCGCCTTCCTGTGCAACGCTATGGTGGGCATTGCTCCGTCTGTCGCCTAGTTCCGCCATTTCTTCTCGCTCCACCTGGTCGACGACCGCCAGCGCTCGGGATGCATGGCATTCCAGGCCATCACGACGAGAGCTAGCTCAGGCCTCGACTTCACACTCTGCCAGGATGTGAAGGGATTCCGGAAGGAGTGGGTGCATGTGGACGCCGCCACACTCAGCCCCCTGCTCCTGCTTCCGCGAGCGCCGGCGGCACCCAGCTCCGGCTGGGGGCACGTGAAGCTCGTCGACCGTCGACTCGCCCATGTCTGGTCCAGGATGGCCAAGTTGAAGAAGGTCAGGGTGATGGCGCTGATGGTGGTGAGGGAGTTTGTCCAGTGGCGCATCGCCCCGCTCCAGCGCCATTCTCGCCCAATGTGGGCCTTCACCGGCGCCAAGGACCCCATGAGGCTCCAGGTGCCTTCGCACCCTTCCAAGACACTTCACGCGATGCTCGAGCTTCTAACGGGCGATCCAGCACCTGCCGCGCCTCCTGAGGAGGGCTGCCTCTTGTACCTCTGCTCGAACAAAGAGGACATCGTGAAGAAGATGCCCCTCTTTGATGAGTGGGGGCTACACCTGGAGGGCCTTGACGGGCCTTGCGAGAATCCCATCTTGGTGGCTCCTGTCCTCGCCGACCCTGTGGCACGCGCCCCGGATGTCAATGCAAGGGGGTGAACGCCACCGGGTATTCCTGAGGCGAGCACTAGGGAACGGATGTCGCCAGGTGCTCCCGAGGTGGCCGCTCCTGAAGTGTCGGCAAGCGCTCCCGAGGTGGCCGCTCCTGAGCAAGTGCAGCCTGACGCTTCTCAGAAGATTTCTGGTGAGCAAGTGCGGCCCGGCGCTCCTGAGGAAGCTGCACCTGAAGCCCTAGCAAGCGCTCCTGAGGTGGCGGTACGCGGCCCAGCTGCCAAGGGTCATGCTCCGACCCTCGGCTCTCTTCGTCTGAACCTTGGAGCACTCCGCAAGAGGAAAGGGCTCTGGAGCTGCAGTGGCGACGCCTACCGGCCCCAGGAGTAGAGAAAGTACATAGCCATAGACGAGTAAGTGCCTTATCTTTGTGGATCTCCGTGTGTTGCATCCCTTCCTGACCATGGCTCCTCAGGATCCCTTCGGCTGCGGTGACGAAACCTCCTGGGGAGCGACCTCCAGAGGTCCTTGGTCCGCTCATGATTCCGAGCCCCCCGTGCCAAACTCTTGCATGAGGCACGGGGCCAGTCCGCGAGGCGGATGCGCCGCTGGGAGGCCGTGAGCCTGTGCTCCCAGTATCCTTCCCTCGTGGTCACCCCTGGGGCGTAGGAGGCGTGCCGAGGGCTCCTCCATTGGTCATCGCCGGTGGCTGAGCAACCCTAGCGTCGGCTTCATCTTCGAGCGGCGAGGCCATGCCACCCAGCGCCTTCGGCAAGGCCTGGGGAGAGGCTGGGGAAGCGCCGGCCACCAGCCCCTTGGTGGAGACGGGCGAGCCACCCCGCGCCTCTCCGGCAGCCCCCGGCAGAGGAAGGGATTGGCCGCATGCTGGAGCTTGCGTGCGGGCGCAGCACCGTCGGCCATGACCTTTTTCGGGAAGCGATGGAAGCACTGAGTCAGCTCGGAGGAGAGCTCGTCGATGTTGACGCCCACCTCGAGGCGGAGGGCCTCCGCTTGGCGCCCGAGAGGCACCAACTGAAAGTTGCCATCAACCTTGGGCATCTGCAGCATGAGCCTGCCCGTGCAGACACGACGGTGTGCCCCGCCACTTCTCACAAGGCTCGCGCCCATGCTTTGGAGGAATCCAGGGCCGCCGACTGCCGTCGTGAGGCAGCCGAGGAGCAGGAGAGGGAGCTTTGGGCTTCGAACGCCATCCTCGAGCGGTAGATCCAGGTGCGCAGGGCCGCCCTGACGGCACCACCGAGTGAGGCTCTCTCCAATGAGAAGGAGTGATACATCTCCGTCGTATCTACTTTTCCAAACACTTTTGCCCTTGTTTTGGACTCTAAATTGCATGATTTGAATGGAACTAACCCGGACTGATGCTGTTTTCAGCAGAATTGCCATGGTGTTATTTATGTGCAGAAACAAAAGTTCTCGGAATGACCTGAAACTCCACGGAATTTATTTTTGGAAAATATTAAAAATACTGGAAGAAGAATCCACGTCAGGGGGGCCTCCACCTGTCCACGAGGGTGGGGGGCGTGCCTGCCCCCCTGGGCGCGCCCCTGCCTCGTGGGCCCCCTGTTGCTCCACCGACCTCAACTCCAACTCCATATATTCGTGTTCGCAGAGAAAAAAAAACCAGAGAGAAGGATTCGTCGCATTTTACGATACGAAGCCGCCGCCAAGCCCTAAAACCTCTCGGGAGGGCTGATCTGGAGTCCATTCGGGGCTCCGGAGAGGGGAATCTGTCGCCATCATCATCATCAACCATCCTCCATGACCAATTTCATGATGCTCACCGCCGTGCGTGAGTAATTCCGTCGTAGGCTTGCTGGACGGTGATGGGTTGGATGAGATTTATCATGTAATCGAGTTAGTTTTGTTAGGGTTTGATCCCTAGTATCCACTATGTTCTGAGATTGATGTTGCTATGACTTTGCTATGCTTAATGCTTGTCACTAGGGCCCGAGTGCCATGATTTCAGATATGAACCTATTATGTTTTCATGAATATATGTGAGTTCTTGATCCTATCTTGCAAGTCTATAGTCACCTACTATGTGTTATGATCCGGCAACCCCGAAGTGACAATAATCGGGACCACTCCCGGTGATGACCGTAGTTTGAGGAGTTCATGTATTCACTATGTGTTAATGCTTTGGTCCGGTACTCTATTAAAAGGAGGCCTTAATATCCCTTAGTTTCCATTAGGACCCCGCTGCCACGGGAGGGTAGGACAAAAGATGTCATGCAAGTTCTTTTCCATAAGCACGTATGACTATATTCGGAATACATGCCTACATTACATTGATGAATTGGAGCTAGTTCTGTGTCACCCTACGTTATGACTGTTACATGATGAACCACATCCGGCATAATTCTCCATCACCGATCCAATGCCTACGAGCTTTTCACATATTGTTCTTTGCTTATTTACTTTTCCGTTGCTATTGTTACAATCACTACAAAACCCAAAAATATTACTTTTGCTACCGTTACCGTTACTTCCATATTACTTTGCTACTAAATACTATGCTGCAGATACTAAATTATCCAGGTGTGGTTGAATTGACAACTCAACTGCTAATACTTGAGAATATTCTTTGGATCCCCTTGTGTCGAATCAATAAATTTGGGTTGAATACTCTACCCTCGAAAACTGTTGCGATCCCCTATACTTGTGGGTTATCAAGGAGGTCTAGGAACATGAGGACGCACTGGCGCTTGTGGTCTTGGAGCACAACCTGGAGCTCGAGTGGCTAGAGGTGAGGGAGTGCCAAACAGCCACAGCTGAGGACGCCGTTGCCACTCGGAAGGCCGGGATTCAGCAGGAGGTTGATAAAAAATCGGCGAAGATTCGAGCAGCTCTGGTTGATGAGCACCGCCGGGAGTTGGATCCCCAAGAGACCCGCTTCGAACTTTAGCAGGACAAGCTTGAGGGCAGGACCACCGCCCTGAGGACGAAGCTGGCCGCAGCAGAGTAGCATGAGAGAGATGCCAAAGAGGTCAGGCCTCCGTCCAAGCCGACCTAGCCTCCGCTTGCGGCGACCTATCCTCACTTCAGCAGCAGGTTGAGGCCGCCGCGTCCCTCGCGGAGAGGACCACAAAAGAAGCACGCCACCGTCGGACGATGCAACGCGAGCGCTCCTTGATGCTCAAGGACCTCAGGGTCGGGGCCAACCGGGCCATGGACACCATCTGCGGAGAGAGCATCTCCCACCCGAACGAGCATGATGACACTGTTGGCGTTCTGGGAACGGGGGTCCCCAGACTTGGCTGCGTGCGGCCCACGGCGTGGCTCCAGCAGCGGCCTAGTACGACCCATCTTCACTGGCAAGCACTCAAGACCCTCACGAGGGGCCAAGCCTCGCGAGGCGGATGACTCAAGACCTCATCAGGGGCGGCCTCACTAGGCTGGCTCGCGAGGGGCGGAGAGATCAAGGCGAGGGGCACCTCATGAGGTTCTCGTGACGTGAGCTGTGGCGACCAAGGCCAGGCGGGCGCCAGCAGGCACATACTACCTGTTGCCTCTTTAATGCTAAAGGGGCAAGCATAGGCGAGGAGTCCCGAGGCATCAGGCAAAGGTTTCCGTATCGGTGCAACGAGACCAAGACCAGCAGGACGACAGGAAGGAGGTCATCGTGGAGCCCACGACGGGGTCACCACCAGAGCCTTTGGCAGGCAAAGACCACCTTTTGTCAGGATAGCTTGTACTAGCTGCCCCCCTTCAAATTGGACGTTGTGGGATCCCTTTCCGCCTAACATTTGGGGAGAGGACCCGGCCCTCTATAAATAGGACGAGCCACCACCTTAGTAGGGGGGATCATTCAGATCATGCTCAACCACACAAGCTCATCGAGCCCAAGAACGCCTCTCCTCAGGAGGCTGTTCTTCCCTTGTACTTGTTCATCCTTAGCCTACGAGGCAATCCACCACACCACACTAGAGTAGGGTATTACACCACATCGGTGGCCCAAACCTGTATAAACCCTGTGTCCCTTGTTCTTCAAGTTCGACGTGCTGAGCCTTGAGATCGTGGTGAGTGGGTGAGCTAGGGAAGGGAGAGATCTTCGTGCGCACCCCAGTGTTTGAACCTTAAGGGCTTTGGCGGAACCCGAAATATGACATTTGGCGCGCCAGGTAGGGGAGTGCTGAAGCCTTCCTTTCATTGATCCGCGCTCCGCCGCTCCACCACGTCCATGGCAGACGTGCGCCGAGCTCGCGCCGAGCGCCGGGCCGCACTGGCTGCCCGCGTCGCTCAAACGGTCCCCGTCGGCGGGCCTCCCCGTCGTTCTCCATCACCCGCCGCCAACGCTGCCACTGGCCCTGCGAGAAACAAAAAACAAGCATCCTCGCTGCACCCCTCGATGCGGCGGGATGGCCGCACCACTACCCCGTCGCTGACTCCGGCTGGTTGATCGTCCCACGCTTGTCGCGCGCCCACGGACGCGCAGGCCGCATTGCTCATGGCACGCGAGCTCCTGCGCTACCGCCCAGTTGATGAACTCTACGAGGACTGGCAGGACCGCATCGCCGAACTCATCAGCGCCACTGGGGGCTCGCATGTCCGTCTCTCTCGCTACCTCGCCCTCCTCCAGCCGCGGGTGACGTAGCCCACGGGGTGCCTCCGCCACCTTCGGACCAAGACGGCGCCCTGGCGCCAAGGTGCCCCCCGACGCGACCTACCGTGCCGAGCGCTCACGCGAGAAGAAGGAAGCTGCCAAGAAGTTCCCCGGCCGCAAGGAAACGCTCCTGCGCTCCCGGCGCCACCACGACTAGACCACGTGCCGCCTGCGGTGGCGGTGCGCGGACATCAAGGGCAGGCTCCGCCTCTGCAAAGGGCCCCGGTGGCCACAGTAGGCTGCCGTGCCTTCACTCCAGAGCTGCGTAGTGTCGTCTGGCCAAGCAAGTTCAAGCCAGACCTGCCTCCTCGCTACGACGGCACCCCGGACCCTGCGGAGTGCTTGCAACTCTACGAGCTGAGCATCAAGGCGGCCAACAGCAACGAGAAATTCATGGCGAACTGGTTCCCCATGGCTCTCAAGGATGGTGCACGCTCGTGGCTCCTGAACTTGTCCCCGGGGTCGATCTCTTCCTGAGGTGAGATGCACAACCGCTTCGTCGCCAACTTCCAAGGCACTCGCGACCGCCCTCTAGCTGCGGGTGACCTGCGCCGCATCAAGCAGCAGCCAGGAGAGACCTTGCAGAAGTACATCCAGCGCTTCAACAGCGTTCGCCTCAAGATCCCCAAGGTGACGGACGAGGCCATCATTTCAGCGTTCTCTGATGGTGTCTGCGATGTCAAGATGAAGGAGGAGCTCGCCATCCACGAGGAGCTATGAAAGGCCGTGGAGCTGTTTAACATGGCGACCAAGTGCGCAAGAGCAGAGGAAGGGCGCCTTTCCCTCCACGAGCTCCCTGCTATCGACCCAGAGGAGAAGAAAGCCAAGGCCAAGGACGTGAAGCGCAAAGGGGTGGCCGTGCTCGCGGCGGAACCAGACACGAAGCACGGCCGGGACCACCCTGATTCGTCCAAGAGCAGCCATCCGTTCTGCGCCTTCCACAACATACACAACCACAACACCAACGATTGTCAGGAGCTCAGGGCCATCCGAGATGGACGCTTCGGTCGATGCCCCGAGCACAACGACCGGGGCTATGGCCGAGGAGCAGGACGAGGTGGGGGACGCTGGGACGACCGCGGCCCCTGCCAGGAGTGGCACGACCGGCCTCGCGAGGACCGCTGGCAGGTACAGCTTTGTGAGGGCGCATGGAGGGACCAGCCTCACGAGGACCGCCCTCAGGGCAATGCTGGTCTCCCTCCACAGCCGCCACCACTAAGAAGGAATGACGACCACCATCAGGACGAGGGGGCTGGGGGCTTCCAGGAACCACGCGCTATCGCCTGCCCTTGGGTGGACCTCAAGCCCCAGCATCCCAGTGCGTCTTCAAGCAGTTTGCTCGCGAGGTGAATGCGGCTCTTCCCAGGCTCGAGGCCACGCGCCCACTCAGGTGGTCCAAGTGCGCCATCACCTTCAGCTCGTCAGACCACCTCAAGTGCGCGCCGACTACTGGCGCCCTCCCGATGCTTTGCTCGCCCGTCATCAGCAATGTCCAAGTCACCAAGACCGTCATTGATGGCGGCGCAGGGCTCAATGTCCTGTCCGTCGAGACATTCGACAGCTTCCAAGTGCCATACGACCAGCTACAGCCTACCAAGCCCTTCTCAGGGGTGACCGACGGCTCTACCACCCCGATAGGGCAGGTCCGTCTCCCTGTCACCTTCGGCCAGCGCGACAACTACCGCACCGAGCTCATCGACTTCGACGTCGCCCACATCCGTCTGCCGTATAACGCCATCCTTGGGTACCCGACCTTAGCAAAGTTAATGGCAGTGACCCACCATGGCTACAACGTCCTCAAGATTCTAGGAAGTGGCGGGATCATCACAGTCCCCTGTGAAGAAAGAGATGCGGTGTGCTCCCTAGAGCGCGCCTTCCAAGCCGCAGCAATCGAAGACCCCGACAGCGAGGGCGTCCAGTACCCTCCTGAGGCCATTCCCAAGAAGAAGAAGCAACTACTCCGCACAGGCCTCAGGAGAGTGGCGTCTCCAGCGGCGCCGCCTCAGGATCAGCGCCCGCACCTGGGGCGCCTCCCTCCCTCGCATAGGAAGGCGCACCTATCCCCCTCCTCGGGCGAGGCTCAAGGGCTCTGTTCTGGAGGGGCTCAGACCTAGCCAACATCACGAGGGAGGCGCTTGAGCACCATGTGGAGGTGTGCTTTGCGGCACATTTCCCTCAGGAGGGCACTAGGCGAGGAGCGCCCGGCGCTCAGGAGTTCGTCATCCAGGCTACCCAGGAGCTTCAAGAAGCAAGGACCATGCGCGGAGACCGCCGCCCACCTGGTGCAGCTCCCCATCCTGGCGTGGACGGCGGGCTGCGTGCCTACATCGATATTCCAGGGCTCAACGAACCCGCGTCTCAGGAGCGCTTCTGGCCTTCGCGCGTTGTGCGTTGAGAGGGTCCACCTCAGAGCTATGTTCGCATGCCATTTGGCTTGCCAAACGTGGCGGCCGCCCACGAGCGTCACCTGCAGAGCATCCTGGCGGAGATGGAGACGGTCCTCAAGGAACCACCCGAGCCCCCAAAGCCTCCAGTGGATGAGGGCCCTGGCCGCTCATGAGGAGCGGCTCCTTCATCACGCGTCTTCGGCTACCCCAACACTCCATCGACAACGGAACCAGGTGACATTTTCCAAGTTTATTTAGCTGGGAGCGCCCCTCGGGCTGCATTATTCCGAGGTCGCACGGGCCTGCCCCTGCGGCATGTATCCTTTTGCATCTTTAGCTTACTCTACTGGGGCGCCCCTCGGGCTGCATCATCCCCAGGCCGCTCGGGTCCGTCCCAGTGGTATGTGTCGTTCTCACATCTATCTAAGCTAGCTGGTTCCCATGCATGAGTTATTTATAGTCATCACTTGCTTGATTGTCACTCACCGCGGCCGCCCGCGTCGTTGATCGGCCCCTTGCTCATCCCGCCATGGAGGCTACTCATGTTGGCACGGCGCTTGTGCTCGGGTCCGTCCCTGCAACGCTGGCAAATCTGAGCGGTCGAGCTCTGGCTCGCGGCACGCCCACACACGTCACCTTACCAGGCCCTCAGTGCCTTCATCTTCTTGCAGAACGACCAGTGGCAGACCGGCAAACGTGGTTGCAATTTGTATCCCTCCACGCGCTAACCTGCAGGAACCTCCCGAGGGCGATAGCAGGCGGTACCACGGGCTCCCACTTTTCCCATGCGATTCGCTTGCACGTTAAAAGGGGGGATCCTGAGCATCGCGACTCAGAAGCTCTTACTGGCTCTCCTGCCCTCACCCCCTGGCCTTGACTACGTCACCGCGGCCTGGCATACCAGCGGCAGCTGAGCTCGCTCGAGTGCCAGGACCCAAGGACATAGAGCACACGGAAGAGCGTGGAAAAGAGGGGGAGGCTCACACGGGCCTAACCTGGCTTCATTATGGCCGTCGACGCACAAGGAGTCTGGCGCTGCACAAGGAGTCGACTCTGGACCGCAAAGATAAGTTTCGCACCCGGGTTAGCCAGGCGCTGCTGTCGGATTTCTGGTTCCGGCAAAACCCTCGAGGTTCGAACACTGGGGTGCGCACGAAGATCTCTCTCTTCCCTAGCTCACCCACTCCCCGCGATCCCAAGGCTCAGCACATCGAAATCGAAGAACAAAGGACACATGATTTAGACTGGTTTGGGCCACCGATGTGGTGTAATACCCTACTCTAGTGTGGTGTGGTGGATTGCCTCTTGGGCTGAGGATGAACAACTACAAGGGAAGAACATCCTCTTGAGGAGAGGTGTTCTTGAGCTCGGTGAGCTTGTGTGGTTGAGGATGATCTGAATGGTCCAAGATCAGTTGCCTCCTACTGTGGTGGCTAGTCCTATTTATAGAGGCCCTAGTCCTCTTCCCAAATGTAGGCGGGAAGGGATCCAACAACGGCCAAATTTGAAGGGAGACAACCAGTACAAGTTATCCTGACTAAAGGTCGTCTTCGCCTGCAAAAGGTTCTGGTGGTGACGCCGTCCTACTGGTCCTGGTCTCGTTGCACCGATATGGAAACCTTTGCCTGATGCCTTGGGACTCCTCGCCTGTGCTTGCCTCTTTAGCACCAAAGAGGAAAGGAGTATACTGTGCGTGCTGGCACCCGCCTGGCCTTGGTCGTCATGGCTTGCGACACAGGGACCTCGCGAGGTGCCCCTCGCCTTGATCTCTCCGCCCCTCGCGAGTCAGCCTAGCGAGGCTGCCCCTGAGGAGGTCTTGCATCGTCCCCCTCGCGAGGCTTGGCCCCTCGCGAGGGTATTGAATGTTTGCTGATGAAGATGGGCCATACAGGGCCGCTGCTAGAGCCACGCCATGGGCCGCAGGCAGGCAAGTCTGGGGACCCCCGTTCCCAGGACGCCGACAGTAGCCCCCGGGCCCAAGGCGCGCTCGGACTTGGCGTCGAGGCAAAGCCAAGGGGCAAGTGCGGAGCGCCGCGGGCCCCAACAGCCTGTAGCCTCGGTTGACGTGTGGCCATTGATGGGACGTGGGCGTCTCCGCTTCCCCACGCTGCCTCGGCAACTGCCCGAGTTGACGAGAGGCTGGCGCGGGCTGCATTTGCCTTCATTGCTTTCCTTCGTCTTGCTCTAGATCCCCTTTCTTGCTCTTCACTCCCAGAGACTCCAGATCCGCCCGGATCCTCCTTCAAGCCTGCCACCAATCTTGGTATGAGCCGCTCCCTCATCATCTTGGTATGAGCCGGCGCTCGATGCGCCGAGCGTTTCGGAGAAGAACCTTGCCGCCATGCTCCTGATGACGGCGGAGGGTGATGAGAAGAGGGAGACTGTGCTCCGGGCTGGATCCGCCGAGCCGGAGGCCTCAGGCAGCACCTTCTACCCCTTCTTTATGAGCAGCATCGTCACCGGGTTGGTTCCCCCTTTCTCTGAATTCTTCTACTCCGTCATCAGCCACTACAAGATCCACGCCCTCCATCTTCATCCCAACTCCATCCTCCTCCTGTCGATCTTTGCCTTCTACTCCGAGGCGTACGTTGGAGTGATGCCGTCTGTGGCACTGCTGCGCCACTTCTTCTTCCTCCGGATCAGGGAGGGCCACTGCTCAGGGTGTGTTGGCTTCGTCACGGCCAAGAAGAGAAACGCCATCTCGAAGGCCGGGAAGAAGGTCGAGGGCTTCAGGAGCAAGTGGGTCTTGATAGACGCCAAGTTCTCCCACCCCCGGCTGGTGCTGCCGACGGAGATGCCTGTGTCCCAAGAGGGGTCACTACAAAAAAAAAAGACACACCCGTGACATTTTGGGCCGAACAAATTTTTTTTCCGTCATACTTATGACACTTCTATGATGATAATTGTGACAAAACCCGGTATCATCATAGATGTGGTGGGCTCCTACTTCTATGACAAAAAATCATGACATAAAATGGGCTTTTCGTCCTGGGCGGGCCGGAGACGCAGCTGCATGACATTCTTTGGGCCGTCCATGCCGGAAAACACAGTGGTAGAAGCGAGGGCGAGGAAAATATCGGGGTGTTCCCAGTTACGGTGGGTGGTCGGGGCCGAGCGATGCACGTTTCTCTCATACACGCATGCGCGTGGATGCGAGGCATTGGGGTCGAACTGAACCCGAGCGAGGCGTTGGGCTCTAACTGAACCAGAGCGATTGCACTGCAGGCTACGCGTTACCGAACCCGAGCGATCGATCGATGGCTGTTAACTGAACCCGATCGAGCGATTCCTTCGCTACTGCTGCTAACTGAAGCCGATCGATGCTGCCTCTGGATGAACAGTGAGCATTGCTGGGGGAGTTTGGATGAACAGTTCTCGGTGGGGGTGGATGAACAGGACCCCGTGGTGTTGCCTCTGGATGAACAGGACCCTGATCTATCGAGTCGGTTGGGGCTGGATGAACAGGACCCCGAGGAGGGCTGGATGAACAGGACCATCCCGTGGAGGGGTGGATGAATAGTAGATGGTGGAGGGGTGGATGAACAGTAGCCCGTGGAGGGGTGGTTGAACAGGAGCCCGTGGAGAGGGCTGGTTGAATAGTAGCCGGTGGAGTAGCGCGCGGTGGAGGCTGGATGAACAGGAGCCCGTGGATGAACAGTCGCAGGTGAAGGTTGGAGGAGGTCGACGGTGGATGAACAGTAGCCCGTGGAGGCTGGAGGGGGTCGACGGTGGAGATGACCAGTATCCCATGGAGTCCCGTTTTGCGGTACGCCACACCCCTCCCGATGAACAGGACCCCCATTTCGACCGTAGCGCTCCAACACAAGTCCGTTTCCTCCGTTTTGCGGTACGCCACACCCCTCCCAATCAATAGGACCCCCGTTTGGACCGTAGGAGGTCCGTTTCCTCCGTTTTGCGGTACGCCAGACCCCTCCCGATGAACAGGATCCTGTTTCGAACGTGGCCGGTCAAACACAAGGCCGTTTCCTCCGTTCTGCGGTACGCCAGGCCTCATTTCCATCGGCTGTTCCGTCCAAGCCGGTTGGCTCCCACGCATTCCGTTGCCTCTCGATGAACATGACGCATTCCGTTGCCTCCCCATGAACACGACGACGACGCAGTTTCTCCTTTCCGACCCAGCCATGTACACGGCCATACATATGCGCGAGTAGGCGTTCGAGACCCCGCCCGTATGTACGTACGTGGCCATATTTTCTTTCTTGCACCCTGGCCGTTGTACGTACGTGTACATGCTACGTGCGCGCCTCTGATGACACGTGCGCGCCTCTACATTGAACAGTATGTACGTACACGTTCGCGACCAGAATGATAACGCTACGTACGCTTTGACCAGGTGGGTCCCGACTGTCAGGCACTTCCTTCCGTGCGAAGATGTAGCTAGTGGGTCCCAGCAATCAGGGGGGCGAATCATTTTTTTGCCCAGATGCACTTCCTTGCGTGCGAAGATGTAGCTGGTGGGTCCCAGCAGTCAGGGGGGAAACATTTTTTTCGTGAAATATGGTGGCCCGTCCGGTGGGTCCCTGCTGTCAGGTTATAGTACTCATCCGATGGAAGTCGTTCCTTGAGCACGTTGACCATGCCGCGCCAACAGCACCAGGGCGGTGGACGACGGCGAGTCCTAGGAAGGGGACGACGTGGAGCCGGGGAATACGCGACAGTGGAAGCCCGCGCAGAGAGGAGTACGAGGGTTCACTGGTTTGGCTGCGGTGTGAGGCTGCCGTCGCCGCAGGGCCTGGCCAGCGGTGGGAATAGTAGGGGGCGGTGAGGCCTCCGCGGCAGCACAACCGGCCACGGGAGGCAGGCGCATGCGGCATGACCGGCGCTACTTTGGGCGGCTGGAGCAAGAAGACCAGAGGTTGAAGAAGCACTACGGCCGTTGGATGGACATCGTACGGTCACTGGAGCTAGAATCGTTCATATTGACTAAGTTGACAAAGCACTCCGTCCCCGTCAACTTAGTAGGCCCACAAGTCAGCCTCCCACCAAGGTGGGTCCCAACTAGCAAGGGAGTATTCATTTTTTGTGCGTAATAAGGAGGCACTTCTGGTGGGTCCGAGCTGACAGCGGGGGGAAGGTTTTTTTCACGAAATACGGTGGCCCGTCCGGTGGGTCCCAGCAGTCAGGGGGGAAATGTTTTTTTCGCCAAATACGGTGGGCCGTCCGGTGGGTCCCTTTTGTCAGGTGGAGGAATAATTATTTTCCGCGTAATAAGGAGGCACTTCCTTGCGGCTGCCGTGGACCCAGCTGTCAGCCTCTCCACGTACAGTACTCTTACGATGGAAGTCGTTCCTTGACCACGTTGACCATGCCGCGCCGAGAGAACCAGGGCGGTGGACGACGGCGAGCGGCGATGCCTAGGATGGGGACGGCGCGGAGCTGGGGAAGACGCGGCAGTGGAAGCCCGCGCAAAGAGGAGTACGAGGGTTCACTGGTTCGGCTGCGGTGTGAGGCTGCCGTCGCTGCAGAATAACAGGGGGTGTGGGTGAGTGGAGGGATGGCCTAGCTAGCGGTGGGAGTATAAGGGGCGGTGAGGCCTCCGCGGCAGCACAGCCGGCCACGGGAGGTAGGAGCAGGCGGCACGACCGGCGCTGCTTTGGGCTGCTGGAGCAAGAAGACAGGAGGTTGGAGAAGCACTACGGCCGTTGGATGGACATCGTACGGTCACTGCAGCTAGAATCGTTCATATTGACTAAGTTGACAAAGCCCTTGGTACACGTCAACTTAGTAGGCCCACAGGTCAGCTTCCGAAACGGTGCCCCCAGATGTTAGGGGGAGAAATCATTTTTTGGGCGGGTGAAGCTAGAATATCCAAGAATGAAGAAGAAGCACGGCATCCATTGGATGGACATCCAACGGCCACTGCTGCTAGAACCGTGTGTTGACTATAATAAGTTGACAAAGCCTTGCATACGCGTCAACTTCTTTTTTTAGGGGACGCGTCAACTTAGTAGGCCCACAAGTGTGTGGCAGAGAACTTATAGCCCATTTGCGATTTGTAAGAATGTACATCCCATTTTTGAATTCTAATGGAATTTACTACAACCCGTTTACAGTTTGTTAAAAGTACAACCCCTTCTCTAGCTAGGACAACGATTAATAATTTCAACCAACCCTTCAAGACAGAATTCAATAAAATTTCCTACATTTTGATGGGATCCGAAATATTTATTTCCCGAAGTTTCTAGTCAGATTAAATATAAATTTGTATTACATAAAAATCTAACGAAACATTGCGCGCGCAACAAATAAAAATTAAGATTTTCAAAATCCATAAATAATATTTTATAAACTAATTTCGTGTTTGGTGCATTTTTTTATAGTTACTGCCCAGTTTTTATAATTACATCCCATTTATTATTTTTTAAAGCCCATTTTCCTGTTAAGCCTAATGCATCCCTCCTAGGGAAGATTTGCAGCCCAGCGGGGTGGAGAATAACAAGTTGACCTTGCCTGGGTATTCCTCAAAAAAACGTATAGCTGGGCTAGCCATTTTCATGTTGAAAAAAATTAATATCTGCGCTGGATATCTATCTTGGGATAGACGGGCCACAGCCCGCCCAGTTAATACCCTGCTCTCCTCTGAACAACAACGAAAACATCGCCAAGAAAAACTCTGCAGTGCTCACGCCTCAAAAACACAAATATTGCTCGAGCTACTTGGTCCCAACTATCGGCCGCACCTTGTGCAATTCTCTCGTTTATATTGACTACATAGGTTGACAATGGTGTAGGACCGTGATGTCAGGAAACCAGGAGGAAGCAAAAAAATTATAGTTGTAGATAATAAGGAGGCACTTGCGTACGTACGGCTATGGCCCTAGTGGGTCCCTACTGTCATCCAGTCAAAATAAAGTCATGTCCTGAATCCTCATGTTCATTGACCATGTTAACAATGCTCGGTGCCACGGCGAGCGCAACAACTCGAAGGATGACGGAGAGGGCCTCGCGGGCCCTACGGATGGTCTGATACAGCGCCCGCTGCTCATTCAGGAAGCCAGGATCATCAGACACCTATGAGCACCTTCGAGAGACTGAGACGGCATGAAACGGTAAGGCCGCGCTTGGGAGCTCTGGTTTATTTCACACCTGTATTAAGATACAAGTGTAATTTACTCCTCATCGGAAACAACGCGTAAAATACAGGCATAATGAAACCGAGGGCCCGAGGTTTGTAAGTAAAACTGGCGGGTTACGCGTGTAATTTGAGAGACCGGTGTATATTTTACTAGTCGAAATCGACCAACCAAATGCTTTGCCCGAGACCATCTGCTTTTATTTACAAGCGTCAGTTTTACAAGCGGTTTTGGTTGGAAAACGACGATCCAATCACGGCCTAAGATGATGAGTTGGTCGGAAGATCATATGGTTTCACGTCTAACCTACCCGAATTGTCGTATAGGCTATGAATGAAACATAAGACAATGAACTTCTTAAGCACGGAAACAACAGAAGAGGATGATCTTCCTAACAAGCAAATCACTTGCATTAGATCGACATGCAAAACAATACAATGCATTATTCTCAGGAGGCATGGTGAATAGCTCGTGATGCCGCATGCCACAACATTCCAAGCTCAACTTTGCAATCAAACACATGGCCTGGCATTACATAGACAATATTCAGAACAAACTCTTAAAATATCTTACGTAAGTCAACATTCATGTGACTATGCATCTCAGCAGAGTAAATATTTACTTCTGAACTGAAGACAGGAATAGGAAAAAATTATCGACGTTGCTCACAGCAAAGGGCGTCCCACTCAAAAATATCAAATGCATGTCTTCTGGCTAACATCAATGAGCAAAAATTGACAAGGTTTTCCAATTCCAATATATTAAACTAATGTCAACTTTGACAAGCTTTTTCCATTCAAAATATGTAATTCCTATGATTGTGGAACGGGCAGGGTTTGTCATCAGTTTGTCATCTGACAGTCCGGTGGCTCAAGGTGACGACGAATGATTAGAGAACCATTCGATGTATTGTGCATGATGAAGTATTATGGAGGACATGAATCATCTGAACAGTTTGTGCAGTTCCACTAAAATCAAGCTGAGCATCCCTATGGAGTTCGTATTTATATGCTACCAGAAAACAAAGACACATCAACAAACACATGAATGTTGGCCCCAATGTCAACCCACCAATCGGTGGACTAACAAACTAAAAGTACGGTAAACAGATTACCATACCCAGATGCCCCATCATTGTTGCTTAGAGTGACATTGACAGACTTGGAGTCCTGTCCTGGCTTCTTGGTACTTGTTTGGGCACTTGTTTGCCCAGTGTTCCTCCGAACCACAAGTAAAGCAGCCATCTCTCGTGTTGTCTTTCTTCTTACCCTTCTTAATGGCCGACGCTGGCAGCACCATTCAAACATATAGTCCGGTGGCTCAAGGTGACGACGAATGATTAGAGAACCATTGGATGTATTGTGCATGATGAAGTATTATGGAGGACACAAACCATCTGGACATTTTGCGCAGTTCCACTAAAATCAAGCTGAGCATCCATGTGGATATCGTATTTATATGCTGCAAGAAAACAAAGACACAACAGCACACACATGAATATTGGCCCCAGCGTCAACCCACCAATCGGTGGACTAACAAACTGAAAGTACGGTAAACAGATTACCATACCGAGATGCCCCATCATTGTTGCTTAGAATGACATTGACAGATTTGGAGTCCTGTCCTGACTTCCTATACTTGTTTGGGCACTTTTTGCCCAGTGCACTCCATGTGTTGTAGAGTTTCCTATGCTCTCTGCAGACTAGTCATGTCACCAGCGTCTACTAATACTCTGTAAAGCTTCTCGATCATTCCTTGTGTAAAGTAGCGCAAACAGTGACTACTTCTTTCTGCAAAGTGGTAAGACCAACTGGACCCACTAATGCAACAGTTTGCCTTAGACACATTGGCTCCTTTTGTGCAGTTTAACTAAAATCAAAGTGGGAATAAAACCTGTAAGCAACAAAAGGTATAAGGGAAACAATTACTAAGAAATAACGGTTGATGACTTGTACTCCTAGAAGAAAAACATCTACTGATCTACCTTATCTTAATGGGAAACAAATCAGGAGAGTAGCAATTCTCAATCAGTGTGATTCATTCATATTAACTAAGACATTATCTTAACAATGCCTTGTTTCAACATGTATAAAGAACGACAAAGCAGAAAAGTTTCATTCCTAAAACAATGCGACTAATTCATTTTAACAGAGACATTATCTTAACAATACCTTTGTTAAACATGTAGAAAGAACTACAAAGCAGGATAGTACCATTTGTAAAACACTGTAACTAATATATAATAACAGAGACATTATCTGAACAATACATTTCTTAAACATGTACTCCAGCCGATCCCTAACAGAAATGGTACTCCCGCCGATCCCTAACAAGTGTTGCAGTTTCGAACTAATATTCAGTAGTTAATTATGAGGAAAGTCGGTACTGACCTTTCAAGACCAAGATTCGAAACAACTCGTGAGGAAGACCCGAGAGAGATCTCAACACATATATGGAAATCCGGTCTCATTTTGTGCAGTTCCACCAAAATTAAGCGAAGCAAAATGTCGCAATAGCAACAAGTTGAATAGATATCCCTGTTTTAACAGAGGCAAAAAAGGAAATCAATTACTGGCCAATAAAGGAGGATGAAACATGCGGCCACAAAAATGGTAATCCCGCCAATCCCTAACAAGTGTTGCAGTTTTGAAATAAGATTCAGTAGTTAATTCTGAGAGTGGCATTGCTTAATTTTACCAGCGGCATTAGATTAACAAAAAGCATAAACAGTTCCAGGGGAGAATGGGCGCAACAGCAACATGTGCTTCCATCTACTTATAAAGGGGGTGATGCAGAGTTTGTTGTAACAAAGCAACAAGCGTAATGTCTGGGTTGGTCCCATTTTTGTTCACTACTTAATGGGAAACGACAGCAATACAATAGCTTCAATTCGACATTTATTTAAAACAGTACGAATACAAGTAGCACAACATCTCAAAACACACTGCACAATCATGTGGATGAAGGCAAGTACCAACCTGTCATGACACACACAAGATCACGTACGAATCTGCCAACACGAATAGGAAATCCAATCTCGTTTTGTGCAGTTACACTGAAATCAAGTAAAGTCGCCGGTGTGACATTTAAGTTTGCTATAGCAACACGTTGAATAGATATCCCTTATTTAAGAGAGGCAAAAAAGGAATCAATTACTGCCAATAAAGGAGGATGAAACATGCGTCCACAAAAAGAAGCATCTACCTTATCTTGATGGAAAACAAAGTATAGGATAGTGGCATTTCTAAAACGGTTGCATTGATTCATATTAACAGAGAAATTATCTTAAAATAGTTCAGTAGTTAATTCTGAGAGTGGCATTGCTTAATTTTACCATCAGCATTAGATTAAGAAAAAGCATAAACAGTTCCAGGGGCGAGTGGGCGCAACAACACCATGTGCTCCCATATACTTATAAAGGGGGTGATGCAGAGTTTGTTGTAACAAAGAAACAAGCATCATGTCTGGGTTGGTACCATTTTTGTTCCCTACTTAATGGGAAAAGAGAGCAATACAATAGCTTCAATTCAACATTTATTTAAAACAATACCAATACAAGTAGCACAACATCTCAAAACACACTGCACGATCATGTGGATGGGACATTGGACATGCCAGCACCATGTGCGTCCACACGTATAAATGGGTGATGCAGAGTATGTAGCTAAGCAGCATATCTGTGTTGGTCCCATATTTGTTCTCTTTGAAACTTTTTCCTATGTGAGGGCAGCAAATCTAGTCCTGCACAAACTACTCGACCCCCAGTTTCTTTCCCTTTTTAACAAAGAGTTCGGTTCCTTACAGATGTGTGTACTGGGTTACCCCCTTTTTCCCTTTTCGACCAACAAAGCGGCTGGATAGCTAGTCTATAGTACTTTCCCTCCCTCCTTTCCTCATTGAACCGCGTCCTAGATTCATGCTCCACCCCACCACACCCTTCTTTCATTTTTGAACCAAGACCTAGATTCGACTACAAAATCGAAAAAGATCCGCATGCAGCTAGACCAATGACGGTTTCAAAGAAACTTATACCTTAGGGTCGTCTGGATGTGGCAAGGCATGCGGCGGGAGGTCGGATCTGCCCACACTACGTATGGAGTGAGGAAGAAGGGGTCGGTGGCCCTCCCGCACAGGCGCTGGGTGAAAGAGAAAAGCGCAGCCGGCAGTGGATTGCCTCCCTCGCCGAAGGCGATAGAGTGAACGCTGCACCTCCTCCCCTTCCCGGTGCGATGGGGTCCAGACGCCTCCTTCGCCAGCTGTGAGGGGGGTGAGAGAGACAGAGGACACAACGCAGTGTTGTTTAGATCTGGTGAAGAGGGTGAGAGACTGTGAATATAGCAAACCCTAGCAAAGGAAAGCTGAGCCTCCAACGTGTATATATATATATATATATATATATATATATATATATATATATATATGTAGTGCGGCGAGAGTGTGGAGAGTGCAAATCCTAGCGAACAAGCAACGAGGCTCCAGCTTATATATATATACTGTAGTACGGACTAAGCTCCGGTGCCTTAACTGCACCTGCTTTTGGCTGTATGACAGGTGGGCCAGCCACATTTTAGGCCCATCTGTCATAAACCCAAAGACAGGTGCACTAAAGTCAATGAAGCTCCGTCCATATAGTACTCGTGTATACGACTAATATATAGTGGAGTGGTTTTCTTATTCTCTCCATAACAATCGTTTTAAATTGTGTAAGTACGAAACAAAACTCTTTATTTAACGTACCAGTGAAGAAAACTACTACTCCCTCTGTTCCTAAATATTTGTCTTTCTAGAGATTTCAACAAATGACTACATACGGAGAAAAGTGAGTAAATCTACACTGTAAAAAATGTCTATATACATCCATATGTGGTAGTCCATTGCAAACCACTTGAAAGAAAAATATTTAGGAACGGAGGGAGTACTTCTGATGAACTAACGATCCACGCGTCCTGGTCACACTTCCTGTCCTTCACGTGCGGTACACTACCCTCCCTTAAGTGAACAACCACACATGCGCCAAATTATCAGAAATGTGTGAGAGTGTGTACAAATAAAGAATTTTAATTTCAATTATCGGAAAGGTTTGAGAGTATGTACAGTTTTCCCTCTCTAATAATTATGGTTTGTTGTGTTCGGCCTAAACTTGGTCAAACTTTACAAAGTTTCACTTCAGTCAAATCTAATATGAGGAGTAAATAAAAATGGAGGGCTACTACGTCCATCCGGGTTTTTAGTGCACACCATTTTTTTAATCAAAGTTAATAGCTGGACAAATAAAATTACAGGGGAGCTGGAGACAAAGTTGTGAGAAGGCTTAGAAATCAATACAAAACTTATGCTCTTAGTACCAACGCCGATCCTTCTTCGAGGAAACATTTGGTTCGTAGCCAATTGTGTTATGAAATTGCACCAACATGAAAGACGACTGCGTCTCCAACGCAACCAAGGTGAACTGACGAAGGATATCATCTTTGTGGGTAACAAGCAAAGAGCACTGATTGAAGACAGCTTGTTTTCATTGAAAATCGATTAGCTTCACCAGCCGACGCAACCATGAGGCGCAACCATGAGCATCGATAGGTCATCGTGTTGATGCATCATCCATTTGGCATCAAGTTTGGGTGAGGCACCTATGAAGTTCGACAAATCCTCACTATGGTCTGTTTCTTCTCAGTAGTCAAGCTCGAGGAAGGAAGAACCACATGGCAGAGGATAGTGAGGCGGAACAACAATGGACATCCAATTTTGTGCAGTTCCACTAAAATTGAGGAAGACATGCCCGGGTATGGAGATACGCATCGCTGTTTCCAAAAATATAAAAAAGGGATAAAGTGTTGTTACTTTGTTTTACAAGATTAACAATGCCATCTCAATTGTTAATAAGAATTATGAAAAGTACACCAACAAACCGAAGCATCATGATTATCTTGATGGGAACTAAACCAGGATACCCGAGAAGAAAAATCATTTCTTCATTCAATCAGTGATAGTATTAGATTAGAACAGCAATACGAGCATATGGACAATGACCGCACAACCACCATGTACTTTTTGTCGAAATAACATGTATACCTCCACCGAGGCATAAATCAGGACAACTTTTCGAGTGGCATTTCCTCTATAATAGTAGGTGATGTTGGGCCAGCCAACGAACCCTAGCTACTATACATGGGGAGCTGGGGAGTAGTCGCATAGAAGAAAACCCGCATGCAGCGACCTGGGGAGCTGGACAAGTACAAGAAGTTATACCTCAGGTGGGCGAGATGTCGCTTAGGCGGGCGGGATCTGCCCACACGACGGCAGCGAACAAGGGCGCGGAGGACCTTCATCCGCGCCAGCGCCGGCTCCGATAGGACGGTGCGCATCGGCTTCCTCCATCGCCGACGGCGACAATGTCAACGCTGCACCTCCTCACTTCCCACAGTGGACGGGATTCGGCCGGATCTGTAACCACCGGTGAGGAGAGAGATAGTGTGGACACTGTCATCTTGTTTTGATATGGAGAGGGTGAGAGAGCGAGACGCGAGAAAATCTATCAAACAAGAGGCTATAATGGAGTAAAACAATCTCTCCATAGCAGTGGTTTTAAATAGAATACACGCGTTCCTAGAAACAAGAAATGAAAACTGGCGGACAATTTTTTAACATACCAAGAAATAAAACTCGATCAAAAACACGCCCCGTCTTCCAGGTGACGACAGTCATCGCGACACACACATAGACATAGACATGCATATCCGTGTGTATGTAAAATTCCATTTCCGTCTCCATCTCCATTCATATTTGTCCAACTGGCACATTATTTACGTTGTTAATTATATACGCGGCAATATTAACGTACACCATCTCTTGTTTGCGGGCGTCCAGACCGCTGCCACGGCCGCTCCTGACCAACCGGAACCCTCTTCATCACCCGCGCATGCTTCCCGCCCGAAACGGTCAGTGCCGCATTCATGCCCGGCCAGAGTGGATGCGACCTCTCGCTGGCGCCGGCATTGAAGCGGCGCGCCGGCCGAGAGAGCATCGCCCGCACCGCTTCCTGGTGCACGCGACTGCTCCGCATTCAAAGGTCGCAATAGCCGGCCACAACATGCATGTAAAAAGTTCTTGGGAGTCCGTGCTACAGCTAGCTGTCCTCCCCCAACTCGTCAATCTCTTGCAGTAGTACTAGTACTCCATGGCTCGATCCATCAACAAGCAGGCGGGAAAGTTATCGTATATTCGGTTTGTGGTGAGTGGAATGCCGAGCGACCATGTGGGGTCGAGCCGTGGAGGAGGGTGAGACACGAACCCTCGACAGACGTGATTTAAATGTTGGTTTTTCTCGATGGCGCGATCCAACGAAACGAAACGAAACGTTGGTTTCTCTCCGTTTCCATTTTTTCTCCGGAAAAACGAAAACTTTCCACTCCATTTTCATTCCTACTCCAAGGTTGCCCCATTACAACATTCCATCAAATACAAAGGAAAACTAACACGCGTGCTGATGCATCTCAATGATTCACAGATCATAGCCAATATTTACTTCACAACTAAAGACAAAAGTTGTGAGAGCGTCTACGAAAGAAAAACTACTGATGGGGTCACTATGACTTAAACCCTAAACCCCAAACAAGATTTAATTTCCTGTCCAGGTAGAACCTGTCGAAGGAAAGACGGCTGGCACCCTCGGATCATACGATGCTTTTGTGTAGTTCCACTAAAATCGAGCTGAGCATCCCTGATGGCAAAGATATTGAAGAAGTGTGATTAGAATAATAGTACTGGCACTAGTTCATGAGACATAAACTCATCACAAGTAGAAGCCGGTAGAAGTAGAGAAAGACTGACATGGAGATGGAGCTACGTGGGGAGTTGTGGCAGTGGAGCAAGCCGGCTCCAAAAGGAAGATGGACTACCTGGGACGTCGGGCTGTAGCTAGAAGGGCGGTTGGGACGCGACATCGGCCCATACCGCGGTGACCCCCGATTGGGACGCACCGACTGTGGATTTTCTCCCTCGCCGATGTCTACCGCGTCTATGTAGAACATTGTTCCCTTCCCCCAACTGCAGGATCATGCCGGATATGTGACCAGCGGTGTGGCCACCGTCCTTCTATGCTTGTGAAGAGAGCAACCCAAGCAAGCAGGCTTGTAGCTTAGGCTCCTGCTAGTGTATATATAGTGGTTTTCTTTTTCTCTCCATATCAACCATTTTATATTGGGTACGAGTCATTGAAGAGTGAAATGATGGTTGCTTCTTCCGACTAACTTACAGTGTGATTTGACTACTCCTTTAGTGGCCCCTACACGTACTCCCCCTACGTGTATGCAATAGTCACATGTACACATGGACGCAAAAACGCGCGCGACGCCCTAATGCATGCATGTCCGAGCACACGACGAAACACACACGGTCACGCTCAAGTGCTCAACCTACACATGCATGCACACACATACTCAACCAGGGTGAGCTAGTGACTGTATAAACACCGGAAAATGTATATATTGAGCGCAATGAGTGTATTATGAAGTCCACTGACCGTATTTTTACAAATATACAGTGACAGACAGTGTATTTATCTCGTGTGAAATTAAGCCATATTAATCGGAGAGGAGGCAGTATGGACTAGCATTACTTTGCTGTGATAAGGACGGGAGAAGCTTGCGCGCGGTGGCTCACAGGACAAGGAGAAACTTTTGACTAATGCAAGCTCTCCTTCGCTCAGGCGGTGGACGTGCAACAGTTAATTCGGTGTCAGATTGCCAGAAGCATACACTATACTAGTACTATTATTGTTCCACTTCCCGAAGAGGCGAACAGCCAAGCGCAAAGTTTACTAGTAATAGTACTACTACTATAGTCTATAGAGGTATGTACTATACTAGTACTAGGAACCGGATGGAGGAGCGTCTGCACTCTTATTATATTTTAAAATGTGATAAAGCAATCTTCAACACATTTGGTTCTCTTCGGGGGTTCTCGCATGTGATAATGGAAGTTGATTGCATGGAACACTCGCCACAATTCTCGCTTAATTCTGGCTCATATCCTGTTACAAATAGGAGCGCTCGGTAATATTTCCTCTTTTTTTGTTATTCAGCATGTAAACAGGTCAGCAAACCTTGCGGCGCATCTTTGTGCGAACCGGGCTTGCTGCACTTTGAATGTGGCCGCGAGCTGGCTTGACGAAACACCTCGCTTCCTACTTATTTTTTTGCGGGGTACCTCGCTTCCTAGTGACCAGTGTCTTGGCTGATCGTCCTAAAAATGCTTATATATGAATAAAGCTCTCTCATTTACCCACAAAAAAGATTAAGCCATATTAACCGGAAAGGAGGGAGTATGGACTAGCACTACTTTTTGGTGTGTCCCGTCAACTCGCAGAATGAGGGGAAGCTTGCAGGACAAGGTGAAGCTCGCTTACGCCTTTTGACTAATGCAACGTACCCTCGCCCAGGCGGTGGACATGCATCAGTTCATTCGGTGTCAGATTGCCAGAGGCATACACTGTAGTACCGAACATGCGGAGTACCATCATTGTTCGACTTCACGAAGAGGCGAAGAGCCAAGCACAAGGTTTAGTAGTACGAGTAGTACTACTCCTAGAACCGCATGGTGGAGCCTCTGTACTCTTATTTTTTTAATCTCTGATAAATTACACATTTATTCCGGAGAAGGGCGGAAAACGGCAGCCCAACATGTAATGATGATATCGATCAACCATGCGCGAGCCCGTCTGTGTGTTCTCGCTCCTCGTCTCTCTCAAGGAACGGCGGGTTGGCCATTTTGCCGTCAATTGGGATCGGTTTGCTCACACTCCGGTCCCACATGTCAGTGATATGCCAAGAGGAGGTGCGTTGACGGACTGGCCATATGCGTACTTGGTTTTGCACCTTCATACTACTCCTCCCTCCGTCACAGTTTGCAGGGCGCACTTCATTATGATGCATTTCTCTCAATGCATTTCCACCACCAGAGAGACTTTAGACGCGTTTGGTTTAATCCTCAATTAATTAGGGCGTGGTAACCGCAATCAAGTCCACAATTTTCTGTCGATGTAGTACTACGGAGTGGAGTAAGTGCATGCATGTGTGTACCCCGGGTGGAAGCAATGCATGCATGTGCGTACGCATTATTTCCTCTAGTAATAGACGCTGTGCTATAACTACCAATGCTATTTTTCAGGCCGATCGCTAGTCGCCTTGGTCCCAGAGATTTTTCTTTTCCTGAAGCGCGCTCTATAAACAGTGACAGATGGAGTAGTATGAGCGGATTCAAAGAAGAGCGTATTGATGGTTGCTTCTTCCGAGCAACTTACAGTGGGAAAGGTGGGCCTTATGATTTGACGGCTCAATACTCACTATTAATGCGGCACAATGACCGGGCTGAGTCTCCCATGCGGCTGTGCACTACCCCCTCGGTTCTTAAATATACTCCGGAGTATTTGTCTTTCTAGAGATTTCAACGAGTGACTACTCAAATATTTGTCTTTTTAGAGATTCAAATGGACTACTACATATGGATGTATATAGACGTATTTTAGAGTGTAGGTTCACTCATTTTGCTCCGTATGTAGTCTCTTGTTGAATTCTCTAAAAAGACAAATATTTAGGTACGGAGGGAGTACACATACGAAGCAAAATGAGTGAATCTACACTCTAAAATATGCCCATTTCAAATTTGTAAAAAGAAAATATTTAGGAACGAAGGAGTATAATTTTGTGCATGGCACATGGACCCGGATGCCGAAGAGGCTTCTGGCAATGCTATCAAGCTTCCAACATTTGTTTACATAATTGACGTACTATACAAATAATTTTCCAGCGACATGAAATTGTACAATGGTGTGAGCTTTCAGCTTTTGTTTCGTGTGTCTTGCCATCGATGCTCTTTTGGAAACAATAAAAAACTAACTTGCTTGCTAATCAGAGCTAGTATTTACATCACAACGGAAGACAAAGTTGTGAGAAGGTGTTAAATTAAAATTGATCCATGCTTTCATTGGCAGCAACGTCCCCCCACTGTCTAAATCAACAAGGCATGTTGGGAAAAAAGTAGCTATCTGGAGCATGCAACATTCCAATCATTTTGTGCAGTTCCACTAAAATAGAGCTGAGCGTCCCTGTTCCAAAGATATTAAGTGTGATTACGATAATAGAGGACTGCTGATGAAACAATAAACACACAAATAGAAGCCGGTCACGTTTGCAGTCTCTGTTAAGACTAATTAGTTGGAGAAGATTAGGCTCGGAGTTGGATGAGGAGGATAGAGAAAAACAAATCTCCCTTTGTGCAGTCGCACTAAAATGTAGAGACGTTGCCCGTGTGACATTTTGGTAGAACTGCACAAAACACTCTTAAGAAAAAAGTGATTTGTGCAGTTCACCAAAAGGTCGCAATAGCAATGAGGTGTAATGGATAGCCCTGTTTGCAAAAAAGAGGTAGAAAGGAAACAATTACTGGCCAATAAGAGTTGATGACACATGCGACGACAAAAAAGAAGCATATTCCTTGTCCTAAGGGAAGATATAACACGGTTGTGTTTGTCTAAAACGGTGTGAGGACGAGATTGCAATATGGAAAGTACGCCAGACGAGCTATGTTTTGGGCAAAGAACTATGGAAGATCCACATGCTGCAACGTGGGAAGACAGGCAGTGGAGCAAGGCCGGAGGGGATACCTGGAGGTCGTCGAGATGTAACTAGGTGAGTGGCGGCAGGCGGAATCTGCCCATACTGCGGCAGCGAGCAGGTGGCGTAGGCCCTACCATGCCGGAGATTGGTCAGAGAGAACGGCGTGTACCGCAGATCGGGATGTGCTGCCTCGGCACCGTCGAACAGAGAAACGATGCACGTCCTCCCTTTACGCCGGCGGACGGGATGCGGCCGGATCAGTGACCAAGGTGAGAGAGATAGAGGCCAGTGCAGCCTTGTGTGAGATACTCTGAAGAGAGACAAACCAGGCAGGTAGGCTCCATTGTATATAGTGGAGCAGACTACCTTTTTCTCCATAAAAATCGTTTTATATTCTGTGTACGTGCCATTGAGTGATATAACTTTATTTAAAAATAACGCGCCAATGCATCAAGTCGAACTTTGTTTCGTGCACGTGTGGTACACAACCTCCGTAGGTAAACAACCGCTACACGTGTTCAAATTAGCACGTGGGCTGCCATTTCATACAGAAATGAGCTCCACCGTGTACCCGCACGGGTGTGGCTGGGCACGAAGCGTGAGTACGTGCACGGTGCACCTATTCTCTTCTTGTATACGTACACCACCTACGTGGGGTTGTGTGAGAGAGATACAAACGTAGAGAGATATAGTGTGTGGGTTCG
>NC_057805.1:155309490-155312954 GCF_018294505.1 Triticum aestivum
TCAATCAAAAAATGTAACATATGCAATGTTTGTGAAATAGAGTCCTGGATATATCATATATATAGAGGGGGCGATCCACGAGAAGAGAGTGGAGGTATCTTCAGCTTGAGGTGTCCATAGAATCGAAGAGAGGGATGATGTGTGTGTGTGTGTGTGCACGCGCGATCGATAAAGAGTGCCATCGTATTTGTGTGTGCCCACGTCAAAGATATAGAGTGGCTGGCCTACTAGAACGTGAGAGGGGACAGGTGCAGTTTGTCTCTGTGGCATGGATACCTACCTACAGCGCTCGACTATTGGTGTGTGGTGGGGGGGGGGAGAGGGAGGCCTAATTAACTATAGAGATACAATGGCTGGTATATGTGTGGAGGAGGAGAGAGGCCTACCTCATGTATTAAGGGAGATCGATCTACCTCATGTATTAAGGGAGATCGATCGACATCCATGCATATGTGTAGGAGAGGAATAAGGTTGGGAGAGAGACAGAGCTAGAGTGTTGGAGGGGGTGGTAGTGGAGTTGCTTCTAACAAATGGTGGGATAGGCTTGCTTGACAACTAGAGGGCACGCCTAAAATATCAATAAGAGAGGGGATGTCTGCCTGTCTGTGCACGTGCGTGTGAGAGACGGGTCAGGAGGCATGCACGAATGATGAGGGGGGCGATATGGCTGTGGTAAGCAGACATAACTACATAGGAAGATCAATCGTCCTTTGTCAGAGAAAGGAGAGACATAACTTGTGAGGTACATCGATCGATGGGGGGGGGGAATAGTTAAAGTCGACCTAGGTATATGTTGGGAGATCGATCGGTATACATGCATGTGTGTGTTAGAAGCAAATGAGGAACGGGGAGAAGGATAGAGAGAGAGAGGGATGCACCTAGGAGGTGGTGCGAGAGTCATACTATATTGAGGGGGGAGAAGTGTGCGAGTACGAGATCGATGAAAAGAGTGGTGGGAGTGAGGCATGGATGGTGATAAGAGAAGAGGGGAATCTTGTGTTTGTGCTAGGCACACCTGGACAGAGAGGCATATCGATCGATGTGTGCCGTAAAGAAGGAGCTGGGGGCCTACACACACCGTGGGTGAACGACCTAAAGTGAAAAGATGAATTTGCATGATGGAGCTAGAGAATGCTGAGCGAGGGTGAGAGGGATGCGGGCGTGTGCATGCACGAGAGAAAGTTAGCGCTAGCTACAAAGATAAGAGGATTGTGTGGGTGTAAAAGACGAATAGAGATCATACTTCATTATAAAAAGCGAATTCAGATATTTGAAGAATTTATCATAGTGTTTTAAACCGACGCATGTGTGAATATATATAACGGTGATACACATGGTGTGGTTATGAACATGTTATACTACATATAATATATTTTATCTCTACTCTTATAAAAAACGGAGTTGTTGATGATTGTGTGCCTTCCATCCTGCAATATAGGTCATCCGATTTATATCTGACGGATAGGAAGGAAACTATGGCCATTTTGAAAAAAGATACCCACACCCCTCTCCATATTTGCAAATTAGGCCTCCCCTTGATCATGTTGATGTCCTGTGGAACGCATGGGCATCTTGCTAGTACTACGTATAATATATAGAACATTGATCATAATTTGGGCTAATGTGTGGCTTTTGCAGCTCGGGTCTTAATACTTGTCATAATGTAGGGGGCGGGGCACTATACTATGTGTGATAAACATGGTGTACACGTATGGAACATGGTTTAGATTATGAATATATAGTTAGTACATCAAATGTACTATTATTTGGAATCAACATCAAGTGTATTCAAAAAATAGAATTCAAGTTCATGTACTACACATAGTTCATATCTATCTCTATAGTAATCATGTGGCGTGTTATTAATGTAATACACGAATGATGGTTGAAGCTGGCAACAATCATGATTGTAGATTCTTATTGAAATAGAGAAACGAATTCAAATTCAGTTTGAATTGCAGCGGTAGTATAGACATTTGGAATGCACTAAAATGTTGGTATGAGTAGGTTACATGCATTATATAGTAAGCGAAAAAATTTAATTGGACATAACAGGGATTCATACTCCGTCCTTCCATCTATATAGGGCGTAATGCGTTTTTTAAGACCGCCTTTGACTATTGACAAGATTAATAGTACATGACATGCACAATGTGAAAATTATATCATTGAAAGAACCTTTCACAGACGAATTTAACGGTGTGCTTTGTGTAAGTTGCATGTCATATATTATTGCTCTAATATTTGGTCAAAGTTTGCATCGGAAAACGCATTAGGCCCTATATAGGTGGAAGGAGGGAGTAGCTTTGAATATTATTTTTATAGTAAAACGGGGCAAGACTCTCTCTTTGTGTGGTGTGAATAGTTTTATTTTTTTGTTTTCTTTTTGGTTGAGGGAAGTGTGAATTGATTTGGTACGTACAAGTACAATATTACACGTTAGGCTTGTCCCTAAAATTCAACCCGCACCTTGTTATATCCCGAAAATTCAGATATCGTGCTCCCAAAACTGGCGCCTTCACAACCCGCGCCTTGCTATCCCGTAATTACAACGCACGCGAAAACTCCCTCCAGCTGCCGAATCCCGACACGCGAAATCCCCCTTCTAACCCTGAGCAGAAAGGGCCACTAGTTCAAATCGGTGGGGGGTACTTTTGTAACACACCCTACATTTTGGACAAGGGCGTCCCTAAGTCATGGTTCACCCCCTCCCATCACCTCCTTTTTACCATTCGAAATCCCAGGCCGCCATAACCTCTCCGCTCCAGCCGCGAAACCCCACCCTCCTTCGTCCGCCACCTCACCGCTGCCCAGCCGGAGCCTCTTCCCCGACGATGTCGTAAACACAACAACTCGACGTCCCTCATCCACCTCCCCGGATGAGGATCCTCGTCCATCTCGTCGTCCCGCCGGTTCAGCCGCCCCGTCCTCCACCTCCAAGGAGCTGCCCCGACGATCGCCTCGTCTATCGCGGCTGCTCCATCCCCACAACGCCGCCTTAACCTGCTCCACCGAAACCGCAACATCCTCACTGACTCCTCGGACGAAGCCGAGGCCTACTCGGCGCCACCAAAGAGGTTGTACACTCATCGCATCGCACCTTCTACTTAACTCGACCTCCCGGCACCGACGATGCTCCATCCCGCACCCCCATGGAGCAGCTACCTTTAAGCCGGCGCCGCGGGCGACATCTCCACGGCGGCTCTCCCCCAGTGCGAGGCCCCTTCAGCGGCGGCGTCCATACCAGTCGGATCTGCTGCTGCTCCGGCTCTCGCTCGCTCGCTCATGCTGCTGCTGCTCTGGCTCTCGCTCGATCGCTCACTCGCCCAGCTGCTGCTGCTCTGGCTCTCGCTCGCTCGCTCGCCCAGCTGCTGCTGCTCCGGCTCTCGCTCACTCGCTTGCGCTGCTGCTGCTCCTCTCCCCTCGCTCGTGCTGCTACTCTGCTCCGATTTAGCTACACTTCA